>NW_025918668.1:0-25227 GCF_019202785.1 Penaeus chinensis
CATAAAGAAACAGTCCAAGAATTACCCATGGTTTCTAATATATTCTTATAAACGCAACATGCAATCATAAATTCGATCAATTTCTTCTCTTATTATTCTCACTTATTTTTTTTAAGGCTAGCAGCTTGGATTATCTGCTCGTACACCAATTCGAAGCAAATGTGCAAATGGTAACAAGCGATTGAAGATGACCACATCCGAGTGAACCCCAAACCGTGGTTCAAGTGCTTGTAGATGATACAGCCCACCGATACCGATGCTGGCAAGGCAGCGTATAGTGAATACATGGCGGTCGACATTGGGTAACATATACATTACACAGCATAGAGCATCCACACGCCATCCACTCACACCATTTAAAATATAGGACCGTCTATTTCGAGAGCGATACTACCCGTGTCGCCAGCCTTTTGTAATATTGTTCTTTCCTCTTCGACAGTTCAAAAGGTGCCAATATAAACATAGAGGCTTAAAGATCTTTTCAACTCTTTTCGGTTGAGCCACAACGTGCCGCTTCGATGGCCGTTGAAAAAGTTTTTTAATCTTTAGATTCAATGACGAAGAAATGGTGATGGCGGGCGCTGTTGATTCGCGGTGCTAGGTGCAGCGGCCAGCGCAGCGGCGATGGCGGTAGGGCGATGATTTTGCCCCTGCTTGGCTTCAAACGAGGACGGTGAAAATGAACCTAATATTATATTATAATACAAGATACAAAATGTATTTCCTGCCATGGTATTCCGGCGCATTTTTTTTGTCTAGCCGATATCTCGTATACACAATACTGAGAATGTGTTTGTGTAATTCTACATGGAACTTCCATTGGGTTGAAAGTGCATTTCACTTTTTTACTTTCATCCGATATCCGTATGAAGAGCGTCACACAACCACGCGCGTCCATCGTCAGTCCTTATAGATAGAGCACCCCATCACCACCACCACTGTCAGTGTCCATTGTTCCATTTCTGTCCGCGCTATTGAATTAATCCAAAATGAATCGTCTTGAGACCAGTACCTTGATCAATTTTCATTAAATTGGCAACGTGGAACATTCTGATTAGACGATTCCAAAACGTCACGCATGATATAAAAAGGATCGCTTCAGCAAGGCGTATCCATCCAAATTGAAAAGTATATGAATTGGACATAAAGAAGAGTGCAATGGTTTGCAATGACTTCTTTGAAGACTCGAAAATCGCGCGTGTGGACCGTGGCCATGGTAGAGACACGACTCTTCTAATCATGTTACAGCTAAATTGTCCACTCAACAGTTTATTGGTTAACGTCTCCTGGCTCGTACGTAATCGTCCCTCGCCATTTCTATCGTTGACGAACAAGTATAATCTGAATTTTGGGGAAACGAACCAGGGGGTTTATTATATATTAATATCAACGCATTACAATTCTTAATATGGATCCCTTGCTAACTTTGTTTTTAACACTCGCATTTTTCCATTATTAATTATTTATTATTATTATTACTCGTTGTATATCATTATCATAGTCAATACCGACACATTTGTTCATTGGTTCTAATTCTATTTTGTAAAATTTGTAGTAGGCTCTTACCCAATCCAAGGAATTTTAGATACATCATTTAGTACAAGTCTATGGTATTACGATCGAGTTTAATAGCTTTTGTATTAGAAAGGAGATTTTAGTCAATGTTCCCGTATGCAAATGGATCAAATAATACATGAACGCTAAACTCATCTACTAACCCCCTGACGAGGATTTACATCCAAGTTCATTAATAGCATCAATTATGGCCCTGAAATACAGCTTTAATATTTTATTTTTATGAATTATATTTTCCCAATTCGCTTACATTTATCATTATAAGGACTAAAGGCATGCATATAACAAAACTCCGCAAGAGTCCGCCACTATGTTCATTTCAAGCATATTTCTCAAGTTTCATATACAAGAATCAAAAACTTTGTTTCGTGTAAAAGATGATATATAGAGCTATATTCGGTTTGAGTATGCTCGTAAGTAATTTTATTGCCTTTGCTCCACGAATCGTCTGCTGATTATCAATTTTCCATCAGATGCGACAAAACTCTTTACGAGCACAATTCTTGAGCCACACTATCCAAGGTCCTGCGATTCACTCATGTGGTTCATCATCTTTTTAGTCTTTTTATTTTAATATCATTTTGTAATAATGGATGATATGTTTAAAGAATATTCCATCCTCATTTTTCATCGATTACATGTCCCATATACAGATAGGATTCTTAGTGGTGGCGGTGCCGTCCGTGGGCCAAACGCACCGTATCCAAGGTAGAATGTCGGTAAATAAATCGCGTAATCGTATAGTTTTTCAATCATTCAGCGTCATCAAACTGGCTACGTTTCCCTCATATCAATCACCTCTGCATCTGATGACCCTTCCGAGATGTTCCCAGACATCGGATAGTCCTTGTACTCGGATAATATATGGCTATCACGGCGGTTCGGTGTTTTAAAATAGTCTTTGATCTCGCTGAACAAATTTGCTGGTTTATATCCCAGTCCAAAGAAGACAACAGCCGTAAAATCTTGTATTTCTCTCGACACCTCATAGACTAGGCCGCGTCCAATTAATGATAAATTACTCGGTAAAAATATTCCTTTCTAACTTTTAATGGTGTATGGTTATTATCGTCGTATGATATTTATTCTCCCAGTGGCGATAGCTCCCACTGAAAGGTACAACATCTTGACTCAGCAACAAAATGCAAATCAATGTTCCGTGGATATTAATTTTCTAAAACAGTATTAATCCTTCTTGATCCACCAGGCCGTATCTTCAAAAATATTTTTCTGTACATCGTAAACAGTCGTTTTGATGGTGGTGGGTGCGGCGGTAACGACGACGCAGCGACGACGGCAGCGGCGTGGCAGCAGCGACTGTTGCGATTGTGACGAACGGCGGGCAGCAGCAGCAGCGAACTGTTGCGATGTGACGACGGCGGCACAGCACAGCGACATGGCGACTATGGCGGAATGGTCGCGGCCAATGGCGATGGCGCTATATAGTCACATCTTGCGAGCGTGTAAACTTGGCCTGTTTGTCAAAGTCCGTTCTACCCAGATGCGCACATTGTAATATATTACTTTTCGCGTGCCTTCTTTTAACTGATCCATAAGAAGCGTGTTACCATCGGTAATGGATATTTTTCGTTACCTTGATAACCCACTTCATCACAGACGGCCACCATCTTCTTCCCAATACTCCTGGCTAGATAGCTTGAGTGGACGATACCGATCCGCACGACTCATTAACTGATTAATGACACATTAGCCACCATGCTCCATAAAACACTCCTTTCGAAAGGCGAGCCAGAGTGCTTTTGGCGTTTAGTGCCCTTTGATCCGACCAATAGGTAATAACCTTTTTAGCCCATATTAATACCTTGATAGCTGCATCTAGAGTAAATATGAGTTTTCCACAATCCATTGTGGAATAATTGAAATAAAACCACAAAAGTACATAATCATTCTACAAATAGAAAGCAAGTGCGGTACAGGACAGCCCGTACTTGATCGACCAGTGCTACATAACATACGAATGACTGCTCTTTGATTAGTCCATTTCCCACCCTGTTTTAAATGATTCAAAGGTATATTTGCTATCTCATAAAGAGGGTATCGAGAAATATATAATCGTCATCACACAAGATATGTTGGGCGGAGTCAGTTGTCGTATCCTTCGCGTTATCGTTACCCACACCCACGCCTGGTTATTGGTGGTATTGTAACCGTGCCAAATAAAATTTTTGGAAAGGGTTTTTAACCCAAAATTGAAACTGAAAAAGGCCCCGTTTTCTTCATTTTTTTATTATGGTTTTCTTTGAAATTAAGTCCACCTTTGTGAAAAAAACTTTTTTTTTTTCGTACCAACCTTTTGAAACCGGGCTCCCCCAAAGGGTAAGCCGTGTGCATAAACCCTTGCCACATTTTAAAAATTTTCCTCTTGGCGGAAACTTAAACCCCTCTTTCCGTCATCATACCCAAAAAACAAATGGGAAATATCAAAACCCAAAATTTTTTTATACAAGAAACCTAAAATTTTCCCCAAAATCAAATCAAAGGGGTTTGGGAAAAAATGGGGTTTTTCCCGGGAGGGGGATTTGAAAGCCAAAAAAATTTTTAAACCCTTTTTTAAAATTTTTGGGCGCATTCCTAACCCCGTTTTTCATTTGAAACAATTTTTTTTTTAAAACCGGGGTGATATTTTCATACGTGACTAAAAACCAAAACAGGAACTCCCAATTTAAAACCCCTCCCCATCACGATCTTTTGAAAATTTTCTCAAAATGGGGAATTTGTTTTTTTAAAAAAAAAATTATCGCTAAAAATTTGTTTTTCTAATAAAAACGAACGGGCGCGCCCCTTTTGTTCACATCCCTACCTATTTTGATCATATACGGAGTAAAGGGTAAAAAAAAGTCTCCCCATTTTCAGACCAACAAATTTTAAACCCTATTTCCAAAAAACATCAAAAAAGAAAGGTAAAGTTTTTCTCCCACCGACCCAAACGCCTTAGTTTTTACTTAATTTTTGAAATTTTCATCATCCACAAAGAAATCCCCGTAAATTTTTAAAAAACAGAGAAAAAAAATAAGGGGGGAGACACTTTCTTGGGCAATTTTATAACGATTTTGGATCAACATATAAAAAATTGGTTTTGGGGAAAAAATTTTTTTTTTTCATTAAAACTTTAAATTGGGGTTTTATTTCCCTTAATTTTAAAAAATTTCCCGCGCTCTGAGGGTTTAAAACCCCCTGCTGGCTGGTTGGGGGGTTGTGAAAATCAAAAAATTAAAAACATTAATTCCTCGGGAATTCAAAATTTCAAGAAAAAATTTCCAACTGGGTAAAAAAATAAAATTTTTGGTTTGAGGGGAAAATTGAACTACAACATTTTAGGGAAATTATTATCGTCATCCTTATTGGGCCCCGTTTTATCTCGACCCATTCTTTTAGTAATATTGAACAAAGCAAATCTTTATCTTTCATATTAAACCCAAAATATCTTACCCTTTGTGGCCCGGGTAGTACACTAAGGGTTTTTTTAAATTATGGGTAACCCCAAAACCCCCAAAAATTTAAATTTTTCTATCAATTTTTTATTAAACCCTATCCAAAATTTTTTTTATAAGGGCCAAAAGTTTTTTAAAAATAAATTTTTTTCTACCGGGTGTATAACCCCCAAAACATTTTTTAAAAGGAAATCTAAGGGGTGTAAAATTTAAACCCTCACAAGCCACCCCAATTTTCGATTTAAAAAAGAATGAAAACTTTTTCCTCCCCACCCAAAGGAAATAAACGGTGCCCGGCCTTTTTCTTTGCCCAAACCCGGGTTTTCTCCACGGGGTAAAGTTATTACGTTAAAAAAAAAATGTAAAAATTTAAACGTTCAAATTTTTAAATTTGCGGTGCCACACTCGTTATTCAGCATTAATTTTCAAATTTTTTTTTCAGTAAAAATTTTTCTCTTTTTTAAACAATAAAAAAGTTTTAAAACCAACCCACCAACAAAATTTAAGGGTTTAAAAAAACCCCCTTTGTTATTTTCATTTTAAAATTTTTATTAAAAATTTTTAAAATTTAAAAACCCGTTAAAAATAAATTTTCCCAAAACCCGTAATTTTTCCCCACAAAAGTTGGGTTCCCTTTTTCGTTTTTGGCATTTAAACCTTGGGCGACAAACATTTTTCCTCTTCTTTTTTCTTCTTTAAATTTAAAATTAAAAACAAAAAATTACCACCAACCAAAAAACCTCCCCAAACTTTATTTTTTTATTATTTTTTTCTTACAAAGACCCCTTAAAACATTTACCGGGTTTTTTATCATCATTATTTTTTCTTTCGTTGCCCTTTTTTCTTATTTTATTTTTCCCTCCTCTTTTTTTTTCCCAAATTTGAAAACATCAACAAATGAAATGATTCATCAAAAATTTTTAAAAATCCTTTCCACTATTTTTAAAATCATGGGGTTTTTTAAAACAATCACAAAAGTGAAATCTTTTCAGAAATTTTTCCACTTAAAATTTTTTAAAATATGTTTGGGTGTAACTCAACAAAACGGTTTTCCAAAATTTTAAGCTTTTTTAAACTTTTCCCCCCTCTTTCGGGGGAAAAAAATACTGTTAAAAAAATTTTTTAAACAACTCGTCCTTTTTGGAAAAGGGGTTTCAACTTCAAAAAATAACTTTTTCCTAATCAACCAAACTTTGATTGGGGTTTTTATAAAATTGAAAAGGGGTTTTTTTGGTCTTAAAAATTTACCATGAAACTAAACAAATCTACTTTTTGGTTTACAAACGTTTTTTAAACTCCCCATTTTTATAAAACAATTTCCCGGGTTGCCCGCTTTCTGCTGGGTGTTTCGCTGTTTCATTTGCTCAGTTCCGCGCTGCGGCCTTGCCTTTTTTGAAATTTTCCAAAATGTTTTTTTTCTATTTTATTTTAAAACCTTTTTTATTTTTAAACCCCCTTTTTACCCGATTTGTTAGTTTCAATTTTCCTTTTGGAATTTTGTTTTTCATCAAATCCCCTTTTTTATTTTTTTCCCAATCGGGCATTTCAAATATCCCCAAACCCTTTTTTTTCCTCTAAAAAATTTTTTTCGTATCTCTCTGGGGCTACCCCCGTTTTTTCCTAAAAAAATACTTTAAACTTTTAAAAAAAACTTTATTTTTTGCCCCTTTTCTTTTCATTTATAAATAATGAAAGGGGGCTTCCTCTTTAAGACCCACAACCCAAAACCCCATCGGGGAAAAAATTCCCTTTTCCGTTACTCTTTTCAAAAAAATTAAAAGAGCTATTCTTTTTTATAACATATTTGGAAATACTTTTAAAACTTTGGAAAGAAGTCGTTAAAATATTAAAAAGGGGCCCCAAAATAACCCGCCCTTTTTGAAAACCCAAAAAAACAATTGAAAATAAACCCTTTAAAAAAATACAATTTCCCATCGAATTTTTGAGAATTAAAAAGTCTATTTTTCCCAAAAAAACTTGTTAAAAGGGGCCCAAGGCCTTTTTTCCTTTAGATAAAAGGTAAAAACCTAAAACAAAAAGCCATAAATCTATAAAAATATCTCATCCTTTTCCCCCTTTCACAAACGGGAAAAACTTCCCAAAAAAATTACAAAAAATTTAATAAATTTAACTTTCGGGTTCCCTTGGTTTCCCAAAAATTTTTCCCCACGAAAAACCAAAAACTTTCAACCCAAAACAAAAACCCCCGCCGGGTCAAACAAAAACGAAACAGTTTTTTGAAAAAAACGGCCCCACCGTGGGGCCCTCCAAAGAAAATTTTCCCTAAAGCCCTACATTAAAAAGTAGGGGAATAATAAGAATTTACTCCCCCCCCTTATTTTAAAGTTTCCCTCAGCTCTCCCCAAACCCTCAATCTTTTTTTTTTTGGGGAAAACCGATTTCTAAATCCCGGGATCTAAAACACTGGGTTATTTTTTTTTTTTTATTTTAAAGAAATGCCCCTTTAAAAAATCTCTCCAAAATACTTATATTTTTCCATCCCAAAAAATTTTTTTATATACCAATAAGAGCGGTTTTTCCATACGGGGAAAAATTTTTTTTTTTTCAAATTTTTTTTTATTTTTCACTTCCTTTAAATAAAAAATTTTTAAAATAATTTCCCCTATTTTCCGAACAAAATAAACCAAAAGGTTTTTTACCAAAAGAAAAAATTTCTAATACCCCCCCTTTTAAAAAATTTTTCTCAACAAAAAAACACGCCAAACCCTTTTCGAATTAAAAAATTTTCCCCCGCTTCAACCAAAAAACCCCTTCCCCCCAAAAACCTTTTTTCCAAATTTTACAAAAAATTTTTAAAAAGAAAAATTTAATATGTTTCCGCACCGTGGCCCAAAAAAATCCCTTTGTCGAAAAACACCCTTTTAAATGTTGGGGTTACTTTTTAATTTTAAAAAAACCCCCAAAACTTTACCCAAAACCAACAACACCCTTGTCCCAAAAATCCCCCGCACTTTTTTTTAAACCCCCTTTTAAAACCCAAAAATTTTTTTTTGAAGAACAATTACCAAAAATAATCCCTTCCCCTATTCAAAAACCTTTTCCCAAAACCCAAATTTTTCCCCAAAAAGGGGATTAAATTTTGAAAAACCCAAAAAAAGAGGCCCTTGAAAAAAATTTCTTTCTCCCCTCTCCCCTTTTTTTTGGAAAAACGATCATGAACGGGGCCACCACTCGTGGGATTGAATTTATCATGGGGAAAATAATGATTTCCCTTTTCAACCCTAACCTTTTAAAATTCGGATCCATAATTGGCCCAAAAATTTATATCTTTCCCCGGGCCCCCTTTAAAACTTTGGGTTTGGCAAAGGCTGGCCCGAACAAAAAAAAACCCCCTTTTTCTTGTATTTTAAATTTTTGGGGAAATTTGTAATTTATTTTTTTTTTATTGGGGGGGATTTTCCCCGGGAAAACCCCGCAACAACGCAACAAAACCCTGAAAAACGGGTCCCCTTTTGCATAAATATTTTACCCTTTTCCCCCCCACTATTGATTTGGGAAAAAAAGAAAATTTTGAAAAACCAAAAAAATTTTTTCCCCTTTTATTTGGGGTTTCATTTTACCAAATTTTTTTGACCTACTTTTCATATTCAGAAGGGAAAAAAAAGGGGGACCACTATTTTCTTAAATACGCAAAATCACATTTTAATTTTTTTTTAATTTTATATTTATCTACAAATTGTAGGTTTTTTTCTTCTCTTAAAATTTTTTCGTTTTCAATTTTCAAATTCAATTTTTAAAAAATTTCCAAAAAATAAAACTTTTTTCCTTTTAAGGAAAATAAAGGGGCCCTTTTTTTTTTTCCGGGGGAAAAAAAACCCCGCTTGTCCCTTTAAACATAAAATTTTTCCATTTAAAAAGAGTCGTACGAAACCCCCAAAAATTTCCTTTTTTTTAAGATCATTTAAATTTTATTCCAATTTAAAAATTTATATTTGTTTTTCTTCTTTTTTCAAAATCGATATAATTTTTCCATGATCAAATTTGGGTTAAAAACTCTTCTCATCCAAACTTCTTCATTTCTTCTTCATCATCATCAAATTTTTCCCTCATCATCATTAGTATTACCATCCCTCATTGTTTCCCCCTTTTTTTTCTTTTTCTTCCTTGTCCCCGTCACATCAATCAATCATCAATCATCATACATCATTTTAATTTTTTTCCGGCTTACATCAACATAAATTAAAATTAAAAATTTTCACATTAAAAATTAATATTTTTTCATAAATTAAAAAAAAATTTTTAAAAATAATTTTCAAATCACCTTTTATAAAAACCCAAACAAAAAAACCCCCATTTTAATTAAAATTTTTAAAAATAAAATTTTTTTTTTTTTATTTAAAAATTTTATTACCAAAACCAATATTAACTTTTTTAAAAAATAAAATTATTTAAAACAAAACTTCAACCAGTTTTTTTTGTAAATTTTGGTAAAAATTTTTTAAGCTCGACTTTTTAAATCCAAAAACCCCTTATTATTTTTCCCCTAATTTATCGGTTTTTTTTCAAAATTTTTTTTTCCCTTTTTTCTTTCACAACCTCGAAAAAACCTTTTTGCCCCCCGGTTCCCCAATTTTTGTTTAAAAATAGTAAATTGGGGGAAAAAATACCTCCAAGGCCGTCGCCGGGCCCCCCTAACTTAATTTTTTTTAACAATATTTTATCACAAACTTTGTGATAACCCCCAAAAATAACCTTTAAATTTTTTTTAAAACATGGCAAAACAATAAAAATTTAAATTTTTTTATAACCTCCCCATTTAAAAACCTAGTCCCCCTCGTTTTTTTTCCCTCGCGTTTCAAACTTCGAAAATCGGGAAGGAAAAAAAAATTTTTAAAAAATAATTTTAAAAGAACAAAACTTTTTGCCAATAAAATGATTTTCCAACCAAAACAAAATTTTCCTTTTTGCATTTTTTAAAAATTTTAAAAACAGGTTTTTTTAAGTATATCATTAAAATACCCGTTGGGAAAAAAGAAAGATTTTCTTTCTAAAATTTTCCCCTTCAACTTACCATTTTCCCCGATCCAAAATTTTAACAATTTCCCCCACAATCATCAGCATCAACGGCTCATTTTTTATTTGGCCCTAAAATTTTATTAAACTTTTGAAATTCACTTTTCCCCTTTTTTTTCCACCTTTCTTTTTATGGCCCAAATTTTACTTTTTAAAAACACTAATATTTCCCATAATTTTAATATTATTTTTTAAAAAAATCTTTTTTCCGGGGTAAAACCAATCTATAAAAGGGTTAAACAAAAACCCGATAAAACCCTTTTTTGTTTTTGCTTTCAATCGTCATTTTTTGGGAAAATTCGTTTTCCATTACACTTTTTTTTAAATGGGTTTTTTTATACACTATTTTGGGTTTAAATTTATTTTCCCCCTAAAGTTTTTTCCCATTTTTTTATTTAAAAACAAATCCCTTCCCAATATCCATTTTCTTCTTGGCCAAAAATGGCCCCAGTAAAATGAAAAAGTAAAATTTTTAAAAACCCCTTCTCCTTTTTTTAAAAATTTAAAAAAACCCAGAGATCTATCGAAACTTAAAAAGGTTGGGGATGGGGGTGGGAAAGTGGGGGTTTTGCTCTGCCCCTCTACTAAACCGGGCCCCCTCAAAACCTTTTATGCGGCCTTTCCCTTTATCTTTTTTTAGAATTTTCTTTTTCTTTTTTAAACAACGCGGGGTTTCAAACAAAATAAATTAAAAGGGCCCCAAATAAAAATAAAAAGATACAATAAATTTCTATCGCATTTTCGAAACGGTATATCGTCCCCCAACCTTAACAATATTTTCGCTTCAAATCTCATCTAATGGCAAGCATTTGTTTTTCTTCTTTTTTACACCTCAAAATCCCAATGTCCTTTTCATTTTTTTTTAAATAAAGACATTATCCATTTACTCCAACATGATTATTAATCTTTGACAGAAATAATTCCTAAACAAGTCACAATTTTACTATTGGTAATAAAGTGAGTGTAGAAAACCTAAGTTTATTGCACCATAAATAAGGTTAAGGATCCGGTTTACTGTGACCCGTAGCAATTAAATTTCTCGTACCTTTTGTAAACAATCTTAAAATATGTTAATCTTTTTAGGAAATAATTCGAATATTCTCTCTTTAATATTGGGAAATGAGCGTTTAAACATATCCTAATATCCAGTGCAATATCCACTCAATAGAACCCACGCAGAAATTTATCATTGGCGGTTAGTATGGTAATGGGTACGTGAGCGATTTGAGCATCCCATAGGGAACATTACAAATCTTTAAGCCCTTTTAGAGTAACAATTGGTTAGAAGAGCGCACATCAAAGAGTTATTTCGTCGCCAAATGTATATATTCGGTATCTATCAATGCAGATCTCACAGAGGGTTCTATACAATATTTAGTTTCTTCCTTGCTACTTCTATGATTGTGGGTAACACTTTATAATCTCCAAACAATTCCTGAAAAATGACAACATTAGATACTGGTCGATATCATTACCAATAGAACTATTAATCGTAAAAGAATCCGACCACAATCTTGTTCAAAAACTTTAACATTAAGCTATCATTATTCCAAGCCCTTTCGAAGCATCGCTAATATTTTTGTTTCATTGTCATAATAATCCCTTGTCGACAAAAATATATTAGATTTTTTTTCAAATCTAATTTCAAATGACAAAGCAACCAGGACAATAACAATAATTGTCCTCATCGAAAAGGATTTTGTTTCTGTACATACCCCTGTACAGCAGATTGACCCGTGTCACGAGCGAAGCCGACTGGTTTTTCAACAGAGGCGCGCGCTCGCTATAAATGGATTAATTGTATCCTCTACTTTGTTTTGTCCAATAATTCATTCTTTTTGATTTTAATACAGTGTCTACTTTACCATGTTTTTATACTAAAGAAATAGGACAGCGTTTCGACTTATAACTAGATTATGACAAATTATACACCAGGGGGGGAAGAAATCCGTTAGTAAAATTCACTTCTTCTTTTCCAACCTGTCAAGTTTTAGGAGGGTGGCAAAAATACCACGAGATATAGCCCGACGCGTTTTCCATTAATATCGATGTCATCCTTTCCATTATCATCATCAGCCTCACGGTTAACACCTGTGGGTTTAATATTATTATTATAATTAATTATTAGTTCTTAGTAATATATAATATTATTATTATGTAATTATTAAAATTTATTATTATAAATATTCTTATTAATTAATATTAATTAAAAAAAAATATATAATAATTATTATTATGTATTATTTAATAATTATTATTAGTAATATTAAATAGTTATTAATATTATTATTATTAATAGTATTATTAATATTAATATTATGCTAACATTAAATCATTATGAAAAAATATATTTTCCTTCCGTATTTCAATAGTAATACCCATTGGAAATACTATAAAATATACAATTTAACATATGTCCCCTGCTCAATGTTCATTTTTTTGTATTCTTGCACATATCGTATTCCAATTTTTTTAGTCATTATTAATCTTGGCTCTGAAACAAAAAAAAAATTTCATATTCTGTTCAAGGAAATGTTCCATGTCTCCAACAAAATCCATTATATCCATTTTGTTTCTAAAATTAGTTCTTGGATATTAGATATATAACCGTTAACATAACTTTTTGAGTATCGTTCCCGCCGCTTGAGCTTGATTAGCGTTGTACTTTTCATCTTCTATTTTTGAAATATAGTTTAAGACGAAAAACGATACATTTTCCACTGTATTGGCGCAAATGCAGAATTCAAGATTTTTGGAGAGATATCATTTCCTTTAACAAAAGGAGAATTTTGAGCACTCGTGTTAAGAGATTTTTCACCCGACTTGCCCATCTTTGGCCTAAAACTCCACAGGAAATTGATTAACGATAACGGTTCGGCTAAATTACCGATACGAAGAGCATTGCGCAAAGCCCATATCCATTCCAACAATGGCTAATAACCAAACAATTCTCCTGTGTATTCATATAAAGAACCGAAATGGTGGTTTCAATTTTCAATTTCAAACCGATATTGACCTAATAATGGGTAAACTGTAGTATTAAACATCTCTCTTAAAGGTTTACAATACTTTCTGTCTGTGAACTTAATGAATAGCAAATAGAAAACTTAGAAAAGCATATAAATCATGTTTGAATCTTTATAAATTCGCCTTCAAGTTATCTGATAGGTTTGTCGCAGAGAGCGAATTTTTTCTGCAGTGTGAACCGCCCCTTGATACAGATGGTGCGCGTCGTCGTCCCCTTGCATCTATCCCTTATCAATAGATAAATGCAAATTTTTTCGAATATGAATCCTCGTCGACTGCCAAGTCATTTGGAAAAATGAATTGTAAAATTTTTTTTAACATATTTTTCCATTTTTATTTTTATCCTTGTCGATGATATCTTTGTATATCATTCGAACGCTTCTTAATTTTTGGTCGAGTCCGTCCGCTAGAACAAATAGGACACCATGATCAAAGGGCCCATGTCAGACCGTAAAGTGCGTCAGAAGAAACCGACTCGATCTGCCGTGATCAATAAATTGGGAACACCGTCAATTACCATCCCCCTTGGTCCGAATGACACTGTCTTACTCCCTGCCATAATAAGTAAGCAAAAAAAAAATTCCAAATAACAAAAAACGGGTGCCTTTTTGTACACTTTAAAATTTTCCAAAGTGACCTTGCTTTCATTTGATGAATGCATACGAGTTTGTTTTCATCGTCCCCACATAAATTTTTAGGAGGAAACGACGTTCACGATTCGCAAATCATTGTTTATGTTTTGTCTGGTTTTGCCTCTCTTTGAACCTCAGGCAGTTTTAATAAAAGTAAAATATTCCTTCTTTTATTAAAATTAATAAGACAAAGTCTGACTTCCTCTCCTAGTTATAAACGTCCTAGACCTGACCCTACAAAAAGATTAACCGTTTATTTAGGGGGGGGGGGGGGGGGGGTCCAATTATTTGTGGCCGATGTTATCAGACTTTTGAATACTAAAAGAATAGGTTTTGTATTTATCGGTAAAATTTGTAGAGCATTCCGTTAAATTCGGATTCAGCCACCTAAAACGATTCGAGGTCACGCAAATTTTTGATATCAATCACTGGAATAGATATGAGACATTTATAATTTCTCTAATGATGAATACCATCACACCAACAAAAAAGCGGCTAACTACTCTAATTCAGTCTTTCTATGATAACATTGATCCCTTAAGCCTCAATCTCGTGTACATTTGAATCCCACGCGTAATCCGTACCCTTAATCCCCAAAAGATAGTTGTATTTCCATGTATAATCCAATATGATTTATATAACAATATAGAGAATCTCGAAAATATTAAAGAATCAACCAAGATACTGGCTGTTGTTTGGCGTAGCGTCCAATTCGGTTTGGAAGTATTATCCGAATCGACAATGTATGTGATAGTGGAATTGTAAACATTTTCGACTTGAAAAGTGGTGTATGATAAGTGGTTGATTTTGATTTAAGAATGGCTACGGACTACGGAATCGCTGGAAGAAAAACCAAACCGATCCCAGTGCATCTGTGGCTACCATGTGAGATCCACCGAAACCGATGATGAATGAGGAGGATTATGAACCAAACCAAATTTTGCCAAACCGCTAGTCTGCCGAATAAAAAATTTCTTCTCTCTTACTTTTACCATCTTCAGCTAATAATAGCAATTTTTCCATGGATTTTACCTTCATAGGTGTAACATTTTTATCTTTTTTATTTGAATGGATTAAATATTTTTCACTGTTTAGACTGTGTAGAATATAATATATAATAATTTTTACACCTATAAGATATTTAAATCCACTACTAAGATTGCACGAAAAAATTTTATAGCGATAAGGTCAAAAAAAAAAATAATCATCGGCAATAAGTTTGATATGTTTTTTTATAGACGAAGTATGTGAATCGTTAATACAGATAGTATTATACAGAGACAGGAAAATTAAAACGAAATCCCAATCCTAGCGAAGGCAGAGATTGTGGAAAAAAGAAAAGCATATATTTTCTTATCGAACCATCCGCGTCCTTTATTTCCCGGAGAAGAAACCATGAAAATGTTTCCCATATTTTTTGAAGCGTTAGTAAAACATTAATAAGAATTTTTAAAAATCCACGAAATGAACGTCCGATTACTAATAGAGCATTTCAAAACGTCCCCGTCCTCGTCGTCGTGATAAACATTCGATTGATGATGCTTGAAGAGAAGAGATGAATAATAAAAATAATAACTGACGTAAGACAAAAACACATGGGTGACAGTGCATATTTTAATCCCAGACGAATAACGCCTAGACGTAATCAAGTCCCTTCTGTCCTCGACGTACGAAGACGTTGATCCATGATAAACAAAGCGCCGTACAAAGGTTAGGTTTTAAAATCCCTTTCAAGTTGAACAGAAACCATGTACATCATAAGAAGTTGTAAATCGCGAATAAACGGACTCGTGCATCTTGCACGAGATTCACCGAGGAAATTGGCCAGCCTCTGCCCATAGACCCTATTTTTTCGTTTTTTTTATCGCGCCGTTCATCAGCTGTTCGATCACGAAAAGTGACCGTATTAATGACGCTGAAAAAGATTACAAATAATGTAATTAAAGTCCAATGAAATTTATATTTATTAAATTTGATTCGATACATATTCGAGCGTAAGCGCTAAACGAAACGTTTATCATTCGAGCCGAGTGAGATCCATTCTCAAAATATTGGAATTGGACAGATCTGATACAAATAAAAGTCATGAAAATAATCCCTTAGAATATAATGCTCTCATCATGCTGATCTATTGTGCGCTTTTCTCTTCTTTCCCAAAATGTAGATCGTATCAAACCCATTTTAAACTCATCCAACTTATACATGGATATTCATTTTTTAAAATGTGGTTATCATATAGCTGAGACCCTCTCGTGCGCCTCGATCAATAATAACAGCGAAATATATGGTGGTCAATTTCTTAAAAATTTATATCAATTCATATATGGCCCACGAATATGATAATCGTTCAACCGTGGCGCATACGAAAATGCAATCGTGATGTTAATAATCAGAAGAAAACTTGAGAGAAATTAATCAAAGTTTTGAAACCTCATAAAGTAATTATATAGCACCGAAATATGAATAACGAGAAGCTTACGAAAAGAAATATTGACGAGAATGAAGCGTATTTTTACCGCCTCGAATTATCGTAAATCCTCTTCCCGTAATGATGAGAAATCAGCCCAAGAATCCACGCAAAATTGAGAAAGTGTTGAAATATTCAAAATTCTCGGAGAGAATCAATACTGAAAAGCCCTACAATATTACGAGTAGTATTCCAAGTAAACAATAAAGTTAATCGTTTTTAAGTAAAGTTGAATAATTATCAAAGTTAATAATATTTCATCTTTTTATCCATGTTGTGATGCCACGAGCAAGAGAAATTTATCAACCGAATAATAATTCCACCAGTGCTGTATATAAAATTATTTTAATGATCAGCAAAAGTTTAATTTTGGTTAATTTTGCCTGGTTGGTGGCTGGTAATGCCAATGACGACGCAATTGATGAAAATGGAAACCAACTGAATGTGAGGATACAAATATCATGAGAAATTACTATCAAAAACGTGAATAGAGAAGTTTATAAAAATAGAAATATATCTTACAAAAAGTATTAGACATACAGTTTATCTTCCAGATAATAAGACTATAAAAATAATGATAGTGGTTATCTTGGAACATTTCGGGTAAGCGAATCGAAGCCCAAGATTCTCAAAAACTATTCTGTTCCTCTTCGTACAAATACCAAAATATATATTGGAGCCCAATTGTCTATTTCTGGCCCCATACAAATTTGGACACTAGCATTAACTCCGTCCAACGGGGTGGTTGCAGTTTGTAACAAAAATTATGTATTTTAATTTTTTTATCCAACGCTTTTAATATAGATTGTTATAAAGAATTTTTAAGTTGATAGCAAGTCAAAAAAATAATGATTAGTCACAATAATAATAAATCTCAGTTTATAAAAACCCAACCCCAGAATACTTAAGGACGGTGTGATATCCAATGAAAAACACCAAATAATATAGAAACGGCGATTCATTCAAGAGAGTCGTTTCAACGTTTACAAAATTACCAATATTGGAAGGATCGACTAAGTGTTCTCGAAATTGCCCCACCTATAGATTGGGAGAAAAAAGATAGCATTATTTGATAAATCTAAGAAAATAAATCGTACGTGATAATAATTAACGTAAATAATCATAAACTCCGCAAAACATATCTAAACATTCTCACTTACTCTTGAATATATATTCAGAAATAGCCATATTTTTTAAAAAATGGTATTAAAAAGTCACAAAGAGTATACGAACAACCACCTGTATGAGTAAATAAACGGCCCTAAATATGACATGGAAGACGAGAAGGACGCCGTGGAATAATATGGAATAATATTTGTAATAAAGAAAGATATAAAAATTATATATATATATAATATATATATATATATTATAGACCGATAAAAACGATATAAGATTTTCTATTCCCCCAACATAAAAAAAAATATACAACTTATGAATCATAGCCTCCCTTGACTCAGATTAAACCAAATTGTACTGTGTGATATATTTTTTTTGTACCGATGACAAAAATTTGTCCATTTACAGTGGCGGTCTGCCGCTCCTATCTTCTATTTAACTCACACTAAAGCTCTGGAAAAATCAAGAATCATTCAAGCGTTTACAATAATCTCTGTGTAAACAAGAACTACAAAACAATGCCGAGCCAAAAGTGGTCCTTGAAGGGAATTTTTTACGATATGGCCGTGAAGGATTTACATAGATTACTTACACACAAAGGCAACATTAACAAATAATCTACAATCTTTATTTACATTCTTTATGAAGGAAAAATTAATTTATTCTGTCACGGCTCGCTTTCTATGAGATCTTTCTCTAATTTACTTGATAATGAGAATCTAGAAATAGCCATACGCGATAATAGGGCTGAACAACATAAGCACCTAGAAGGTAATATCATTTGTATGAAAAAGAATAAAAAAATTTGGAAGAAGAAAAATATCGTCATTGACAAAAGATGAAGATAAGACAAATGATGAAACTGGCTTCCCTTTCCTCAAACCAAAAGACAAAGATGATTAATAAATGAAACTGAGATTGATTGTTTTTCTGAGCCAGTTTTTAATGTCTCAAAATAATCGATTACCATGGATATATAATAAACAACAATTATTCCAATCAACTATGCCCTCAATCACATCTTTTAAAAAATGATGTGTTGACCAGAGGCAAAGAAGAAGTCCTACGATCGACGCGGTGAATACCTCTTTGGGAATAAGAAAACAGGTCAATCGTCCAAAGAGGCAAAGTTTTACAATCAGTCCAACGACATGGTCCCCAGATCAACACAAGACTTGCTGCCGCTGTCCAGGCAAACCTCCCAGCCCGGTTTACAGTTTTCAACTGTAACGAAGAGATGGTGCCGGAACATGATGGCCGCAATTTAGTGAGACAATACGAATCATTTTACAATTTGTATCTGTACTCATCCTTTATAAATTAACGGGACCCACATGAAAACCAAAGGAACTTCATAATAATGTCATAGACTGATAACTTAATGGGAAGAGAGTGTATTACCGACTTTTTTAACTGATCCATTCAACGACTATAAAAAGGCTAATAATATTTGCAAAAAACAACGCTAAACCACCACTGCTGTTGTTTTGATGAGAGAGAAGGATTAGTTTAAGTGACAACCGTTAGCGGCACATATCGCTCATCGTTACCCCAGTTGCGAGACCCAACGAACCCGCCTTGATATTAGACAGAGACCTATATGGGATGCGTTTTAATGCAGATAAACCAAACAAATTTTAAGATTTAAATATTGAATTATTTTAGATTTGTTAAAAAAGTTTTGGTGGAATCAACAAATGTTTCATTACAAAGCGCAAAAAAGTATAATCCCAGGATAAATATCCTAAAACGAACCACGGCACAACTTTGATATCCCATAATACCGGCAAGGAGATGATTATTTAAAAAATGGTTTTATTATTTAGACCATTGAAATCTTTTATCAAAAAATGATTGAACGACAAACGGCCTTACCGATCCACAATGCTATGATATAATCAGATATAAATTTTCGTCCAACTGTGGGGATTGCTTTTCAATGACATTAAATAATGAAAGTCCTTCACAATTCAAATGACCCAAGTGTCTATCAAAGAAAACCACTGGTTTATCTAAGAGTGAATTAAGCCCGGTGGATTAGTTATAAAGAATAATAACCTATTGAGAAATATGAAAGGGTAATCAAATTAATCGATGGATAGTATTCGAAGGAGCTTATTGAAGATGTGACCAGTTGAGATTTTACAAATGATCTATTCACAAATCGAGAATCAATTAATCAAAAAATTAAAAAAGAAAGACCCCCCTGCCACCAACAGCCCCGAAATTTTTAATAACGACCACTAACCCCCAACCCAAACCCAGTAAACAACCCCCTCATACCAACCCCTAAACCTTTCCAAAAAAAAAATTTTTAAAACCCACCAAAAAGATGAACCCAAAACCCCTTCCAAAAAAGTCCCCGCTGGCCCCTAACCTTTTGAAGAAAGAATGAAGATATAAAAAAAAAAAAAATAACATAATAAAAAAATAAAAAATGATGGAAAAAGGGTGGGTGTTTTAAAATTTAAACGAACAACCCAAACTGAAAATGAAAAACCCCAATAAAAAAAAAAAATGGAAATTTTTTAAACAGTGTTTTTTAAAAAAAAATTTAAAAAATTTTAAAAATTTTAAAATAATTTAAAAAAACAAAAGCAAACCCTTTAATGAAGAAAGGGAAAAAAAAAGTTTTATTCTATAACCATGTAAAAAAAAATATAAAAAAAAACCCAAAAAGAAATAAATTTAAACAGGGCCCAAAAATTTTTTACAATTTTAAACCCCACCAACACCAATAAGGGGTTCCCCCCCCTTTTTTTTTAATCCCACCCACAAAAAAAGTAAAAAAAACCCCTTGAAAAGCTTTTTAAAAACAACCTTAAGGAAAAATAAATTTTATTTGAAAAAAACCCCCCTAAAAATTTAAAAGTCCCAATTTTAAATTTTAATTTAAAAGAAAAAAAAATTTTTAAAATTTTTTTAAGAAAAAAAATTATTACTGAAAAAAAAGGCCCCACCCTGGGTTTTAAACCCCCCCAAAAGCTCCCCAAACCTTTTCCTTTTTATCGTCAGCAATTTTTTACGTTTAAAAAAACCCCCCCCACAAAACGTGAGATTTTTTAAATTTTCCAAAAAAAAAACGGGGTAATTTTTTTCCTTTTTTTTTTAAACCATTCCATCCCCCCTTTAAAAAACGAAAAAAATTTATTTTAAATTTTAATTGTCCCCCAAATGGGTAATTTAAGAAGTAATTTTTTTTTTTTAAACGCTATTGGCTCTTTTTTTTGGTCCCCCTTGTAATTTTAGACATTTTTTTTTTGGGGGCCCCGGGCCCAATTCCCAAAAGATGGGGCCATTAATTTTTTTAAAAAATTTTAATTTTAAATTTCCCCCGATTGGGGGAAAAAATTTATATAAAAATTTTTAAACATTAAAAAATTTTAAAAGAATATTTGGAAAACCAAATTTTAACACCCAAAAAAAACCTTTTTTTTTAAAGAGAAGAACAAGAAAAAATTTATGAAAAAGTCCCATTCTTTAAAATAGTGGGAAAAAAAAAAAACCGGGGGTATATTATTAAAAACCCTACATTTTTATTTTAAAACCCTTTTATATGGAAAAAAATTTTTTGAAAATATTAGCAAAAAAGAGTTTTAGAGAATTTTTAATTTTTGGAAAGCCAAATTTTAATTTTTTGGGAATTTTTTTATTAAAAAGCAAAAAAAATTCCCCTACGGGAAAAAATAAAAATAAATATTTTAAAATTTTTATAATTTATATATAATAGAAATTTTAAAAATAATTTATTATAATTTTATAAATAAAAAGGGGTAATGGGCCCCCCTTTAATATCCCATGGGCCCCGGGATTTTTTAATAACAAAAATGGGGGGACCAAACCCACCAAATTCTTTTTTAAACCTTGTAAATTTTAAAAAAGGGGGAAAAAGAAGGGATTTTAAAAAATTAAAAAAAGGGTGATTTCCGGTTAAATTTTGTTGGGATCAATGCCCCCATTTAAATTTTAATTTAAAAAGGAAAAAAGTTTGAAAATGGGGGAAAAAATCCCCAAAAAGAAAAAGATGAAAACTATTGAAAGATGAAAAAATAAAAAAAACTAAAAGAAAAATTGGGGAAAAGTAAATAAAAAAAGGTGAAAAAATGAAACCCAAAAAAATTTTTTTGAAAGAAAAAAATTTTTAAAGGAAGAAAATTTAAAATGAAAAGAGGAAAGAGGGAAAAGGGGGAAAGAAAAATGAATGGATGAAAGATTAAAAAATTTTAAAAAAGAAAAATGAATTGAGAAATGGAAAGAGGATGAAGGGGGATAGGAATTTAAAAGAAAGAGGAAAAAGGGGGATGAGGAATAAAAGAGGTTGGGTGAAAGGGGTAGGAAAAGAGAGGAAAAAAGGGTGTTTATAAAAAACGAAAATAAAATAATTGATGAGAAAAAGGGGGATTTTCGGGGGGATTTGGAAAATTTAAAAAATAAAAAAAAAATAACAAAAATTTAAAAAATAAAAAATAAAAGAAAGAAAAGGAAAATTTTATTTACAAAAGGGAAAAAGAAAAGACCCCATCCAAAAATTTTATGATTTAAGGAAAAGGGCCCGGGAAAAAGGGAGGAAGGAAATTTATGGCATTTAAAAGGGTTTTTTTTAAAAATTTTTTTTAAAAAGAATGAAAAAATTTTTTTTTTAATAAAGAAACCCCCCGAACGATTTTTTTGATAAAAAAAATTTTTTTATTTAACCGGGAAATTTTAAATTAAAATTAAAAAAAAAATTTAAAACAAAAAAAAATTAATTTTATGAGGAATTTAGGGAAAAGATATGATGAAAGATTTAAAGAAGATTGGGGATGGAAATGATGAAAAAAAATAACAATGATGAAAATATAAAAAAAGATAAAAAAGACGAAGATAACGACGACCTGTCATCACTCATCGTCATCATTATCCTCATCATGATCCTTTAAAAAAGATGAATGATTAAACATAAAGAAGTTATAAAAGTAAGGTGATATAAAAATGTTAATAAATTGGTTAAAATGGGATCCGAAATTATAACAATACTGAAAATATGAAAGATAGAAAAAATGGATATTAAAATGAAAGCTCCGATGACGATGACTATGAACTTGAAGATTATAATTCTGAGACTGATGAAGATAATGATTATATCTGATGAGATGAAGATGAACATCATGAATCTGATGATGATGATGAAAAATATTAATAAAAAAGAAAACTCAAATGGTAACGAGAATAATAATATAGAAATCATAATGATATTAATATCAAAATAATAATAATAATATAAATATTAATACCACTGAAAAAAATAATATTAATATTAATAAAAATTAAAATAAATAATATTAATATTAATCATAATGATATAATAATATAATATTAATAATAATGATAATAATATTAAATTTTTCCATAATGATAAGATTAAATAATAATATTAATAATGATATAATATTAACTAATAATCTTAATAATAATAATAATAATATTAATAATAATATTAATAATAATAATAAATGAAAAAAATATTAATAATATTAATAAATGCCAAACGATAAAAAAATAATTAAAATCAAGACAATCACTAATCCAAAAATATATAATAATATAATTAATAAAAAATATTAATAAATGCACGAATAAAAAAAATAATTAAGAATCAGCAATCCTAATCCTAATAATGATTATAATACTATTATTAATAATCAAAATAATATTTAATAATTTTTAATAATATGAATAATAAAACAACTAAAAGCAAAATGAACAATTGAAAGTTGAGACATCAGTAGATAACGACAAATATCTGGACATGATGCAAAAAGTACAAAAACGGATATAGATCAGACGTAATATCGAGCTAAAACTTCGCCAAATAAATCTTTAATTAAAGGAAACCGTACAAGTGTAACTATTGACTCTACAGATAAAATGAAAATATGATTAAGAAAAAGTATAAAAACTTCAAAACTATTAATCCGTTCAACTTTAATAGAAAGAAAAAAAAAAGATATTAAAACCTGTTTACAAAACATTTGAGAAAATTCTCATTATCCATTTGTAACGACAGGTATAAAAAGAGTATACTTCAACTATGTCATAGACCCAGAAACCATTAACGAGGAAAATATCATTTAAAACGAAAACTTATAAAAATTTCACACAATAAGAATGATCTCAAAAAAGAATCACACAAAACAATTTATGAACTACCATATTTTAAAAAGATTAATATTTAAAGCTTTCTAACGGAAGATAAAATAAGCAACTGATGTATTCCACTATAAATAATTATTTTACTTGATACTAAGAGTCGGAACAATATGAGAAATATAATACGGGTAATACATACAAAATTAAAATAATATACTCAATCTTAGTAGAAATAATATAATTTTGTATTCTATTTTTATGTATGATAAACTATAATAAATCTTTAATCATAATGGACTCTCTTATTTATCGCCATTGTCATTACTAGGCGAGGAGCAATCCTTTTTAAATATGGTACCAAATAGACATTGTAACGCTACAGCATGGCTTGTTGAAAGTCCATGTATAAAATGTTCAATAAATGACCCTAGCTCATACTACAAATAATGACCCTAGTATCATCTAAAAATAATGACCCATTTCATCATAAGTGATGAAAGATGAACCAAATTTCTATGTAAATATCTATTAATATGAAATAATAAAATATGTAACCACATCTTCTTATTTCTTATATCCAATTTACTCTAAACAAATATTTTATGATGTAGATAAATATCTTTAGACAGGGGATAAAGAATAGTTTTTGTTACAAATATAAGTATATAAAATATGTGGAACACGTCCCCTAATTAGGATATGAGACATTGGTCCAAGAGATGAAATTAAATCTATAAAAAAATAAAGCATATAAATGGAGGATGCTTAATGAAAAAAAATAAATAATTACTATATTTTTAGCACTGGGCAAATAAACGAAAGAGTGTTCAATGATGAAATCCTATATATTTGACATAATGAAGAGATAGTATTCAAGCTGCTATTAGAACCAAGCAACCCGATGAGAATGAATGGAGCGATATTATTCGCGCCAATAACAGCCAATAAATGAATATCTTTAGTCACTCGCGATTATCTATAAAGGAACTCGGTGGTATAAAAACCCAATAGACCTGAAACACAATATGAAGAAGATTATCAGAGTCAAACAGAAAATGATTTAGAAAGCCTTGTACAAGGAAGGTGTTTGCTGAATGGGACTATCATGGATAATAATAACACTAGTTTTGTTACAATTAAATATTATTGATATTATTCTACATATGGGAGGTAATGAGTTTAACTGGCTGTTTAATACGAATTTCAGGGAACGAATTTAGTAAATTGAAAAGAAGGAGACAACTGTAACCGAACTCTACCAAAAAATTGGGCAAAAAAACCCTGTTTTGGACTTGTACAAAATTTAGCTATACAACAAACACAGGTTAAAGCATCAATGAAGATATATTCAATGATATTGTTGTCAAATACAAAATAAAAGAACAAAAAAATTTACAAAATAATTTACAAGCTTTCGATTTAACGATACAAGCACTGGGATGTCCATTGGAGTCATCAATGGGTAGCGGGTTTTTTTTAATAAATCAGAGACAAAATGTTATCCCTTGGAAAAGAAGGATGGTAATAAAAAGAATGATGAATGATCGCTAAATATCAATGAAAATAATTTTGTAGCAAGCAATGAGGGAGGGAAAAGCTATACTAGTAACAAACCTAAATCGATAAAAAAAATAAACTAAAAAAACGAATATCATATAATTTTAGAGGTAAATTCCCTACTATTGGACCCAGGAACAATTTTGATGAACATAAATATATTTGCTAAGAAAACATATTACCTTACTTGGTGAGGTACTTTCGTCTCTCACAAACCCCCATAGTCAAATACATG
>NW_025918669.1:27500-30135 GCF_019202785.1 Penaeus chinensis
GATGGCATCTGCAGAATAAGATCGAGGGATGAGAGGAGAAAGATGAAAGGAGGAGGAGGAGGAGGAGGAGGAGGAGGAGGAGGAGGAGGAGGAGGAGGAGGAGGAGGGGGGAGGAGGGGGAGGAGGAGGAGGAGGAGGAGGAGGAGGAGGAGGGAGAGGAGGGGTGGAGGAGGAGGGGAGGAGGAGGAGGGGTGGAGGAGGAGGAGGAGGAGGGGGAGGGGGAGGAGGAGGAGGAGGAGGAGGGAGGAGGAGGAGGAGGAGGAGGGAGGGGAGGGGTGGAGGAGGAGGGGAGGAGGAGGAGGGGTGGAGGAGGAGGAGGGGGAGGGGGAGGAGGAGGAGGAGAAGGAGGGAGGAGGAGGAGGAGGAGAAGGGAGAGGAGGGGTGGAGGAGGAGGGGAGGAGGAGGAGGGGTGGAGGAGGAGGGGGAGGGGAAGGAGGAGGAGGAGGAGGAGGAGGAGGAGGAGGAGGAGGAGGAGGAGGAGGGGGAGGGGGGAGAGGAGGAGGAGGAGGAGGAAATGGAGTAAGCGGTGAGATGAAAATGCACGTTTGTTTCACTTCACGACCGGACGTGACACGAAGAGATTAAGTGGAAACATTCATAGTGCCTCGCCTTGCCGGACTGGCCAAGGACTCTATCTATCTATCCTCCATCTTTATGTCTATCCTTTACGTACTTCTTTTATGTCCTCAATCATTCTTCCTCTTTTATTTTTATTATTTGCGTGTTCTATTTCCTTTTGTTATCCGCTCTTTCAGTCTTGTAAAAACTCGCTTTCATGCTCTATCAGTTTGTGTGATCGTCTGTCTGTCTCCACGTCCCCATGTCTCCTCTCCTTTCCCTTCTCTCTTTCTCTGTCTCCCTGATTATTTTTCCTTATCCCTCTCTCCTTCCCTCCCTCACTCCCACATATTTCCTCCCTCCTCCTCTCCTCCCGCCATTTATATTCGGTGAGTGAACTTTGAAGAGAAAGTGAATTCTGAAGTCATGTGTGGGCGCGAAGGGGAGACTTGTAAACACTCCAATTGTATTTACAGTGTTAATGTGGCGTTCTCACGCATGGAACAGAATCTTACGTTTTATGAGTGAAAGTATATTCAATTTTAGTTATTTATACGCAAATGTATGTACATACACACTCACGTACGTGCATTATGCACGTCGTGACATGATGCTTCCACCCGTTGACCTCCCTCCCCCCTCTCCCAGCCCTGCTGTCGAACGGAACACAAACATGGAGTGACCAACTCGTTGATGACGTCACGACCTGCCCACGTGGGCGACCCCCCCCCCCCACCAAACCCGAAAGAGGGAGGGAGAAGAGTGTGGGTGATGCATTGGCGTGCGTGTGGGTGTGTGTATACAAGGATTCAGAACGGGTCGGTGGGTCGTCTGGACAGGTGGGCTGGCCAGGTAGGATTGGGGTAGATGGGGGGGGGGGGCAGGGTTCCAGCGGCAAGCTAGAGAAGGTGGAAATTCCTGATGCATTGTATGAATGGGAGTCAAAAGAGAAAAAAAAAACAAGAAGGGAGGAAGGAGAAAATATAGTTATTGTAATTTGAAGTGCAAATCACAATTTACAGCGGGTAGACGTAGATTATTATTAAAGCAGAATGAAGGTTATGGTATAATAGGTAAATGAAACATCAACGGGGCATCGGGTAGTCATCAATATTAGTAGACTGGTCAGCTATTAGGATGCCTTGGAACGGTAGACAAGACCTATAATCATTACAAGTAGCAAAGACGAAATAAGTGATGATTATATAAATTGGTAAAAAAAAATAATATAAGACGCCGAAGATAGTCGTGAGAGCAGGCGATGATAATTTATGTGGAAGAAGGCAGGTGGAGATGAGAGAGAAGAGGCGCGGAATTAATAATAGCAATAAAGGTAGGGGAGAGCGGGAGGGAGATTATAAAAATGATGACCGTATGGAGATGGAAGATGAGGATGGTGATAAAGGTACCTTGTGAAGATGACCCGGCGGTCGGGCGAAGAAAGTGCGTGAGTGATGTGCAGGTAGGAAGAGGAGAAGGAGGAGAGAGAAGGTGGAGAGAAATAGCGAGAGAGAAAGAGGCTGACTGAGAAAGAGTGAGAGACTGCTTGATAGATATAGAATGTAGAAATGGGGATAGTAAGTTAAATATACATCAGCCTTGTTCATTTCGTAGCAAAAGAAAAAAAATATTAGACTTCAACAGGGATAAATATCTCCCCTCCAATTTGCAAAGATGGGAATGGCCTGCAATGATGTCAGCCGCCTCCTCATCCCACTCTTACCCACCACCACTCTTCCCCCCTTCCCCCCTTCCCCCCTTTCTCCTTTCCCCCCCCCTTCTCCCTCCCCCCTTTCCCCCATCCCCCTTCCCCCTTCCCCCCATCCCCATTACTCCATTCCCCTCTCGTCACAGTCCTTCTCCTGCACCCCCTCCCCTCCCCTTGCATTAGGAGAACTCGTGATGACCTTAATTACAACAAAAGTTCTGATTAAGATGCTGGAGAACCTCTCGGTAGCCATGGCATGTCCCACTCCTCCCTCCCTCTCCGTCCCTCCTCCCTCCCTCCCGTCCCTCCCTCCCCATCCCTCCTCCTCTCTCCCTCCCTCTGCATCCCTCACCTCCCTTTCCAAAACCC
>NW_025918670.1:7500-22500 GCF_019202785.1 Penaeus chinensis
CCCTCCCCCCTCCCTTCCCTTCCCCTCCTCCTTCCCCCTCCCTTCCCTTCCCCTCTTCCTCCCCCCCTCCCTTCCCCTCGTCCTCCTCCCCTCCCTTCCCCTCGTCCTCCCCTCTCCTCCTCCTCCCCCCTCTCTCCCCCCCCTCTCTCCCCCCTCTCTCCCCCCCTCTCTCCCTCGTCACCCCTGCGAATCCTTATCAGTGTCTTTTATCTCTTATCGAGTTTCAGAAAAGGAATTCAGAAACAAAGGAGAGATTGATGATTGCACTGGGGAGGGAGAGTGAGAGGGAGGAGGGGAGATGATGAAAAGATGATGGTGGTGATAATGTTGGTGGTGATGGTGATGGTGATGGTGATGATTGTTGACGTATTGATAAGGTATGATGTTGATAGTAATGATGACCTTAACGACGACAATGATAATAATGATAATGATAATAGTAATGAAGATAATTATAATAAACATGGTGACAATAATAATAATGACTATGATAATAATAGTAATGACTGATAATAATAATAATGACTATGGTAGTAATAATAATGACTATGATAATAATAATGATTATGATAGAATGACGATATGATAGTAATGGTGCTTATGATAATGATGAAAACATCAAAATCAAAAATAATAACAACAGTAACGATGACGGCGATAAGAGAGAGAAAACAAGAACAATAATGACAATAAAGAGTGAAACGCACAGTAGACACAGGCTATTCATTAAAGCAATGACAGCTCGCGAAATGACTTTCCAGAAAGAGATTAACGGCGGAATAACTGCACTGTTGCCAAGTAAAGTGACAAGACACATCTCGGCCGGCGTTTGGGCTCGGCAATTGGCAATGCTGCGAACCACATAAATTGCGCGGATATCATCACTTGCCAAAAAAAAAAAAAAAAAAAAAAAAGAATGAAGGGGAGTTGTTGGAGGTGGTGATGGAAGGGGAATAGGCATGGGAGGAAGATGAAGGTGAGAGTGGAGATGGAGAGGATGGAGGTGATGATGATGGAGGTGATGATGATGGAGATGAAAGTGGGGAAAATGAAGGTGATATTGATGGTGAAGATGAAGAAGGAGATGCAAGGAAGAGGGGGAGGAAGAAGAGGAAGAGGAAGAGGAAGAGGAAGAGGAAGAGGAAGAGGAAGAGGAAGAGGAGGAGGAGGAGGAGGAGGAGGAGGAGGAGGAGGAGGAGGAGGAGGAGGAGGAGGAGAAGAAGAAGAAGAAGAAGAAGAAGAAGAAGAAGAAGAAGAAGAAGAAGAAGAAGAAGAAGAAGAAGAAGAAGAAGAAGAAGAAGAAGAAGAAGAAGAAGAAGAAGAAGAAGAAGAAGAAGAAGGAGAAGAAGGAGAAGAAGGAGAAGAAGGAGAAGAAGGAGAAGAAGGAGAAGAAGGAGAAGAAGGAGAAGAAGGAGAAGGAGAAGGAGAAGGAGAAGGAGAAGGAGAAGGAGAAGGAGAAGGAGAAGGAGAAGGAGAAGGAGAAGGAGAAGGAGAAGGAGAAGGAGAAGGAGAAGGAGGAGAAGAAGGAGGAGAAGAAGGAGGAGAAGAAGGAGGAGAAGAAGGAGGAGAAGAAGGAGGAGAAGAAGGAGGAGAAGAAGGAGGAGAAGAAGGAGGAGAAGAAGGAGGAGAAGAAGGAGGAGAAGAAGGAGGAGAAGAAGGAGGAGAAGAAGGAGGAGAAGAAGGAGGAGAAGAAGGAGGAGAAGAAGGAGGAGAAGAAGGAGGAGAAGAAGGAGGAGAAGAAGGAGGAGAAGAAGGAGGAGAAGAAGGAGGAGAAGAAGGAGGAGAAGAAGGAGGAGAAGAAGGAGGAGAAGAAGGAGGAGAAGAAGGAGGAGAAGAAGGAGGAGAAGAAGGAGGAGAAGAAGGAGGAGAAGAAGGAGGAGAAGAAGGAGGAGAAGAAGGAGGAGAAGAAGGAGGAGAAGAAGGAGGAGAAGAAGGAGGAGAAGAAGGAGGAGAAGAAGGAGGAGAAGAAGGAGGAGAAGAAGGAGGAGAAGAAGGAGGAGAAGAAGGAGGAGAAGAAGGAGGAGAAGAAGGAGGAGAAGAAGGAGGAGAAGAAGGAGGAGAAGAAGGAGGAGAAGAAGGAGGAGAAGAAGGAGGAGAAGAAGGAGGAGAAGAAGGAGGAGAAGAAGGAGGAGAAGAAGGAGGAGAAGAAGGAGGAGAAGAAGGAGGAGAAGAAGGAGGAGAAGAAGGAGGAGAAGAAGGAGGAGAAGAAGGAGGAGAAGAAGGAGGAGAAGAAGGAGGAGAAGAAGGAGGAGAAGAAGGAGGAGAAGAAGGAGGAGAAGAAGAAAGATAGAGAGACGGAAGAGAAGAAGGGGAAATTGAAAAGGAAAAAACAAGTAGAGGTGTAGGAAGAGGAAGAGGAAGTGATGATAAACGGAAAAGAAGAACTTTGGGGAAGGAGATTTAGACGTAATTCGCACAGCGTGTTTCGGATAAGTGGCTTCATGCGAGTCGCTCGGTTTATTTGCTTCGTTGACTCGGTGCTTCGAAATTCGTGGATTAAAAAAAGAAAACGTTATTTTTAATCTCAAATGAAATCCCGTTTGTGGAATGATTTTGAAATGTATTGGAAATTTCGAGGCTTTGTTTTGATTCATTCCCCGTCTTCTGGTCGTGTCTAATTAGGGCCTAATTAGTCTGTTTCCCGAATTAATGTTTCTATTATTTTTTTTTATTAGCGGGTCGTTAAACCTCTGTTCGCTGTGTATTACGCCTGGACAATTCGAAGGGAAATGAGCAGTGTTGCCAGACTGGAGATTATGGCTCTACCTGCGGCCCTTCTGTGTCTCTTCTTCCCCCTTTCTTCCCCTTTCTTCTCGTTTCTTCTCCTTTCTTCTCGTTTCTTCTCGTTGCTTTTGTCCATATCATTCTTCTTCTGATGTCTTTTCTCTCTGTCTTTCATCTTCTCATGCCTTCCGTTCCTGCATTATTCCTCTTTCTCCTCTTTCCTCGTCCAATCTTTCTCCTCTTCTCACCCTTTCTTCCTTATTTCTCCGTTTTCCTTTTTTCAATCTTTCCCATTTCCTTTCCTCCCATCTCCCATTGCCCTTTTTTCTCACACCATCATTTCCCCTTTCGTTTATACTCCTCTTTTCCCCTTCTCTCCACAACAGTTTCCCCTCTCTCATTCTCCGTTCCTTCTCCCCTTCCTCCTATTTCCCTTTCTGGCCTTTTCCTCCTCCCCTCCCCCTTCTCTCTCCCTTCTCTCCCTCCCCCATCTCTCTCCCTTCTCTCCCTCCTCCCCTCTCTCTCTCTTCTCTCCCTTCTCTTTCTCTTCTCTTTCTCTTCTCTTTCTCTTCTCTCTCCTCTCTCTCCTCTCTCTCCTCTCTCTCCTCTCTCTCTCCTCTCTCTCTCTACCTTCTCTCCCCTCTCTCTCTTTTCTCTCTCCCCTCTCTCTTCTCTCTCCCCTCTCTCTCTCTTCGCTCTCTCTTCGCTCTCTCCTCGCTCTCTCCTCTCTCTCTTCTTTCTCTCTTCCCTCTCTCTTCTCTCTTTCTCTCTCTCTTTCTCTCTCTCTTTCTCTCTCTCTCCTCTCTCTCTCCTCTCTCTCCTCTCTCTCTCCTCTCTCTTCTCTCTCTTCTCTCTCTTCTCTCTCTCTTCTCCTCTCCTCTCTCTCTCCTCTCTCTCTCCTCTCTCTCTCCTCTCTCTCTCTCTCTCTCTCTCTCTCTCTCTCTCTCTCTCTCTCTCTCTCTCTCTCTCTCTCTCTCTCTCTCTCTCTCTCTTTCTCTCTACCTTCTCTCCCCTCTCTCCCTCTCCCTCCTCTCCCCTTCATCTCCTCCTCCTCCTCCTCCTTTCCACTTCCCCCAATCCATCGCGCTCAGAAAGGGAGTTAATGCAGAATAGTCAGAATAATTAATGTTTTTTTTTTCCTAGCACAGAATCCGTAATTTCTTTTCCGAGAAGCATTCATCTTACGTCGTTATGGAGACTGAGGTTTCTTAATCGGGAGAGCGAGGAGGGAGAGGGAGAGGGAAAAGGGAAGAGGGAGGGAGGGAGGGATTGAGGGAGAGGGAGAGGGAGGGAGGGGGAAGACAAGGGAGAGGGAAGAGGGAAGAGGGAGGGAGAGAGGGAAAGGGGAGAGGGGAGAGGAGGAGGGATTGAGGGAGAGGGAGAGAGAGAGGGAGAGGGAAGAGGGAAGAAGGGGAGGGATTGAGGGAGAGGGAGGGAGGGGGAAGAAGAGAGAGAGGGAGGGAGACAGGAAGAGGGGGATGGGGATTGATGAAGGGAGAGGGAGAGGGAGGGAGGGGGAAGAGGAGAGAGAAAATTGAGAAGAAAAAAAAAACATCATGAAAAAAAAGAAAATAAAAACAAGGGAAAAGAAAGTGTCAAGACCCCCACGGCGGTCGTACAGTCTCTTAAGTTAAGAGATTTTGAGGCTGTTAAGGGCTGCTTTTTTTTTTTCTACGAGTCGCGGCAGCACTGCAGATGTTTATTTATGAGGAGGGAGAATGGGGAGGGGGGGGAGGCAGGGGTTATGAAAGGAGAGGAGAGGGAGGGGGGGGCAGGCGTAAGAGGGAGGAGAAAGCGAGAGAGGGAGAGATAGAAGAAAAAAAAAGGGGGGGAACGTGACTAAAGAAATAAAAAAAAAAAAACACTGAAGTAAAGGCCTCTTTTTATACCTACATTTCCTTCTTTATTAAGAAAAACAAACAAACAAAACAAAAAATAGATTAAAAATAAGTATTTAAAAAAAGAAAGAATCTCAGACTATGCCCCAAATCCTCCAAATGGATGCCAGCCCGGCAAGCGGTGCCAGATTATGCGTGAGTGCCAGTCGAGCGGCCCCTCATCACAGGCACATTCGACGTAGACAAGCCTGTGACGTCATCGCTGCCGCTTGCCGTCTTGGGAGGTTTCAAAAGGCGAGCAACTTTCTTGGCCTTTTAATATTCATGCAAGGACGCCTTTTAAGTGAAGGCACGAGCGGCTATTTGATTTTTTATTAAAGGATTGGGTGACATTTTTTTGGTGGGTGAGAATAATTATGAGTAACCTTGAAGGACTTTTTTTTTGGGGGGGGGATGTTGAGGGTGGAAGGCAAGACGATGCGTGAATCATTCTCTCTCTCTCTCTCTCTCTCTCTCTCTCTCTCTCTCTCTCTCTCTCTCTCTCTCTCTCTCTCTCTCTCTCTCTCTCTCTCTCTCTCTCTCTCTCCTCTCTCTCTCCCCTCCCTCCCTCCTTCATTTTCTATCTCTCCTTCCCATTCTCCCCCTCTATCCCTTTCTCCCCCCTTCCCTCCTTCTCTCCCTCCATCTGCATCCCATCCCTCCTATATTCTCTCTTTCCTCCCTCTCTTCTCCCCATCCTTTCACCACCCACTTTCCCCTTTCCCTCCTCCTCATCTTTCTCCCCTCATCTTCCCTCATAAATAAAGAGAGGTACCTCGAGGGGGCAGCCATTTTTTCCCCTCAGTCCATCTTAACAGCATTGTCTCTCGCTCACCTTTTTTCCCCCTCGTTTTCGCGTCGAGATAGATGAGAGATTGGATGTTTATGGTATGATTGTGCGTGCGTGCGTGGGTTTATAGATGTGCGGGGGGGGGGGGGGGGGGAGGAAGGTGTGTGTGTGTGTGTGTGTGTGTGTGTGTGTGTGTGTGTGTGTGTGTGTGTGTGTGTGTGTGTGTGTGTGTGTGTCTATGTCTATGTCTATGTCTATGTCTATGTCTATGTCTATGTCTATGTCTATGTCTATGTCTATGTCTATGTCTATGTCTATATGTCTATGTCTGTGTCTGTGTCTGTGTCTGTGTCTATGTCTATGTCTATGTCTATGTCTGTCTATGTCTGTCTATGTCTGTCTATGTCTATGTCTGTGTCTGTGTCTGTGTGTGTGTGTGTGTGTGTGTCTGTGTGTGTGTGCGCGTATGTGTATGTGTGTGTGCGAGCGCTCGTGCAATTCTATGTGCGTGCTTGCATGATGTGTGAGAAATGGAGACACAAAGAAATAGAGAAGCAAAGCCATGGACAAGCATGCACACATAGACGGAATGATCTAAATCAAGAAAGAAAAAGGAAGCTAAAAAAGGAAGCTAAAGAGGGAAAGAAAGAAATGAAGGAAGACTCTGCCAGCCGCGTCCGAGCCTGGCGACCGCCTCGACGAGCGAATGCCTAATTCATCCACTTCGTCCACATAAATACCCTCCCAGATTATTTATTCAGGCACCGATTGGATATTTTCACGACTTGCGAGAGTAAACGAAGCCCCTTATTCAGCAGAGACCCTTATTTTTCTTGAAGTGTATTGATCTCCGCAAAAATGGCGTTTCCTTTTGAGCGCGAATATTGCCTCGTTAAAAAAATGTGGATATGTATATCTTTTATTTCCCTTTTTTATTTTATTTTTTATTTTTGTTCGCGGACAAGAACACACTCCATTATTATTATTTTTTAAATATTATTATTATTTTATTTTTATTTATTTTTTTTTGCTTCTTAGGGATCATATGCAGTCTTTTGTCCTCAGAACCAAGAGGAATGTATTGTGTTTTGTTTTCGGAGGGGAAAAAGCGCGAGTAATTCTATTTAAACGTTTTTATGGGACACTTTTATAAAATGGAAATACGGAGGCATTATAATGTTGCTTTTTGCTGCATTGTCACTGTTATTGTCCTGCAGTTTGGCTGTTTGTTCTGTTTAATTATTCATTTGTCTCTTCAGCGAAATCATGTCATTGTTATATACACACTGTTTCGTAAAAATGTGTGGCCACGTACACAATTACGCACACATGCATACACACTCGCACAACACACACACATAAACACGAGAGAGAAAGAGAAAGAAAGAAAGAGAAAGAGAGAATAGAAAGAGAGAATAGAAAGAGAGTGATAGAGTGATAGAGTGATAGAGTGATAGAGTGATAGAGTGATAGAGTGATAGAGTGATAGAGTGATAGAGTGATAGAGTGATAGAGTGATAGAGTGATAGAGTGATAGAGTGATAGAGTGATAGAGATAGAGATAGAGATAGAGATAGAGATAGAGATAGATATATATATATATATATATATATATATATATATAGAGAGAGAGAGAGAGAGAGATTGAGATTGAGATTGAGATTGAGATTGAGGTTGAGATTGAGATTGAGATTGAGATTGAGATTGAGATTGAGATTGAGATTGAGATTGAGATTGAGATTGAGATTGAGATTGAGATTGAGATTGAGATTGAGATTGAGATTGAGATTGAGATTGAGATTGAGATTGAGATTGAGATTGAGATTGAGATAGGAAGAAGAGGTAAGGAAAGGTGGAGAAGGGAAGGGGTGGAGGAGGGAAGAGGGAGGGAAGGGGTGGAGGAGGGAAGAGGGAGGGAAGGGGTGGAGGAGGGAAGAGGGAGGGAGGGGGTGGAGGAGGGAAGAGGTGGAGGAGGGAAGGGGTGGAGGAGGGAAGAGGGAGGGAAGGGGTGGAGGAGGGAAGAGGGAAGGAAGGGGTGGAGGAGGGAAGAGGGAGGGAAGGGGTGGAGGAGGGAAGAGGGAGGGAAGGGGTGGAGGAGGGAAGAGGGAGGGAAGGGGTGGAGGGGGAGCAACAAGTGCCTCCCATTAGCTCACTCCGTCACCCAAGTTCTGAATTTCTTTCGCCTCTTCTTCCTCGTTTCCCTGTTTTCTTCTTCTTCTTTTTTTCTTTTTGGTCTTACTTTCATTTTGCTCCGTTTTCTTGAGACACACAAAAACCTCGCATTTATATGTGAGCATTAAATATCTTGTTTATTCATTAATTGGTTTGCCTCTTTGTTTACGCATTTATTGACTAATTTGCATATTTATTTCATATTTATTTATTAAGTACTACCAGCCCTGCTTAGATCAGATAACAAATACCACAGTAATAATAAACAGCAGTAATACATTCCCTATTAAATAATAGCGGCGACCGCACACACGGACTGTAGTTGTAGACAGTAGACCGCCGGCCTCGTAGGTCCTAAGGACGTGACAGGTTCTGTGTGGGAAGGGAGTCGCCACAAACCCACACGGCGACCGAGGTTGAGGTTGGTGGGGGGAAGAGGGAGAAAGAGTTAGGGGGTAGGGGTTGGGGGGAAGAGGCAGAAAGAGTTGGGGGGTTTGGGGGGTTGGGGGTTAGAGGGAGAAAGAGTTAGGGGGCAGGGGTTGGGGGTCAGAGGGAGAAAGAATTAGGGGGTTGGGGTTGGGGGGCAGAGGGAGAATGAGTTAGGGGGCAGGGGTTGGGGGGCAGAGGGAGGAAGAGTTGGGGGGGTTGGGGGTTGGAGGCAGTTCGATGGGTTAGGAAGTAAGGCCGGGAGGAGATTTGGGAAGAGGAAGAGAAATAGTAAGAAAGTGAATATGAGAGACAGAGAGAAAGAGAGAGAGAACGCGAGAGAAAGAGAGGAAGAAAAAGAAAGAACAGATAGGCAGACAGACAGACAGACAGACAAACGTGCGAGTCCTCCGTGTCAGTAATCCAAGTCCAGGTCAAGTAAATAATGGACGCAACAAGGGTCATACAGCGCGTGGAAACCAGGTTAAAGTGGACCATCTCGACATCATGAGTGGACTTCCTAGTGGAGTGACGGTGGGGGAGGGAGGCGATTGCGGTAAAGGAGGAGGGTGGAGAGAAGGATGGGGAGGAATGGAGAGGGAATGATGGGAAGAGAGGGGAGGGAAAGATAGGAGGGATTAGGAGGAATGGGAGGGAAAGATAGGGAGGGATGGGGAGAAGGAGAAGGAAGGATAGGAAGAGATGGGGAGGAAGGGGAAGGTGAGGGAATGATAGGGAAGGATAGGGGTGGGTTAGGAAGAATGGGAGAGAAGGATAGGGAGAACAGGGGAGGAAGGAAATTGAATGGGGGAGGAGGGGAGGGAAGGATAGGGAGGGATGAGGGGAGAGGGAAGGAAGGATAGGGAGAGATGGGGAGGAAGGGGAATGATAGGGATGGATGGGGAGGGGAGATTAGGAGGAAGGGGAGGGAAGGAATGGGGGAGATGCAGAGGGCGGGGAGTGAGTGAGGGAACTGGGGGAAGGTTAGCCAGAAGAATACTTGATATTACTTGATCTTTAGCAATTATCATCAGATATACCTTTTACTAAGAAAAATAAATGTTGATCTATTTTTGCATGTTCATAAAAAAAACTCATATTTAGTGACGCAATGATAATGATATTTATAGAATAGCACATCTATTTGTATCACAATTGCCGTTGTTTCGATGAAGCAGCTGCCGTTGCGTCACACCTGCGGAACGGCTTGCTCACTCGCAGATGTCCTTTTGGCACTGACTCTCTGGCACTCATGCGGCAGTGGCGCTCTTGAGCTGTGAGTGAGTGTGAGTGAATGTTTGAGCGAGGTAGTGAATGAGTCAGTGAGTGAATGTGTGAGTGAGTTAGTGAATGTGTTAGTGAGTGAGTGAGTGAGTGAGTGAGTGAGTGAGTGAGTGAGTGAGTGAGTGAGTGAGTGTGCATGCGTGCGCGAGGTGCCATCTGGTATATCAAAGGCTTTTTAAGGAAAGGCGAATGAGAAAGAGCGAAAGGCCACGATTAAATATGAGGTCACACAGGGTCATAGAAGTGCCTCGGGGATGGTCTGTGATCTTCCGTGTTCTTGGCTCCTAATTGCGAAGGCGGAATGAAGGGAATGAAGAAAACGAGAGAACGAGCGAACGAGGAAGAGACGGTAGACGGAATAAATGAAGAAGACGAGAGAACGATAAAACGAAGAAGGAACGGCGGAGGGAATAGATGGAAGGGAACGAAAGAACGAGTGAATGAGGGGAGATACGATGAATGGAGCGAGAAGAGAGGAGACGAAGGAAGCGAGGAAGCGAGAGAACGAAGAGAGAGGAGACGAAGGAAGCGAGAAAACAAGGGACGAAAGAGGAGGACGGAATGAGGGGAACGAAGGGGAAGAAAATAGGCCGGGGAAATGAGGATGCGAACGGTTGGGGGAAGTGAGAGAACGAGATAACAAAAGAATGAGGGGTATAAGAAATGAAAGAGGAAGCAAAAGGACTGCACGAAATACCGAGAAAACGAAGAGTCGACGGAGCGAGGAACGAAGGAATGAAACAGCAACGGAACGAGGAAACGAAATAACGAGTGAACGAAATGACGATAGAAAGGCGACGGAACGAAATGGCCGAACGAGGGAGAAGGATCGGGGACGCGAGGGAACAAGGGGGAGGTAACTAACGACGAAACGAGGGGAGAGTGAAACAAAGAGGGAGCGAGAGAACGAATGGCCCGAGAGCGAGGGCGCAGAGGGCTTCCCCGGCCGCACGCACGGACAGCGAGACAATGCCTGGCGGGCGGCGCGCGTCAGGCAGCGCAGACAAAAAGCTATTGGATAACCCGAACGTCGCGAACCACAGACCACACGAACTCTTGCTCGCACTCACAGCCTCTGCGTGCTGCCTCTGCTGTGGAGAACTCGTGGCTGTGGGAGAAGGAAGAGGATGTGGTCCTTTTGTGGAAAGCGCTTAGCTGTGGGAGAAAGAGGAGGCGCTGGCTCTGCTGTGGAGAGCTCGGGGCTGTGGGAGAAGGAAGCTCTGGCTCTGCTGTGGAGAGCTCGGGGCTGTGGGAGGAGGAGGAGGAGGAGGAGGCTGTGGGCCTGCTGTGGAAAGCTGGCGGCTGTGAAAGCGAGAGGAAGAGTGGCTGTGGGATGTGCTGTTGAGCTCTCGCCGTCTATCACTGTTTATCAATATAGTCTGTTTTTCTTGCTATTTGGATAACCGGTATCCGCAGATAGCTTATCCATATCCTGACGACACTTAACTTCAATTACTTGAGATTTGTTGTAAAAAAAAAATCTGAAGACGATTTCAAGACCCAGTAAGGTACTGCAATTCTCTCGTACATTAACCGCTACGATTTTGTCATAACTTGCAATAAAAGTAGCAAGAAATCATCACTAAAAATCTATAATTGAATTAAAAAAAAACTAGCTTGACCATCCCATAAATCCCTTTCGCCGGACGCGCCTGAGTCGGAATCCTCCGGGAATAAATCCATCCGGGGATTAAAGAGGCGCGCCCGGGGGCCTCCTCCTCCTCCTCCTCCTCCTCCTCCTCCTCCTCCTCCTCCTCCTCCTCCTCCTCCTCCTCCTCCTCCTCCTCCTCCTCCTCCTCCTCTTCCTCCTCCTCCTCTTCCTCCTCCTCCTCCTCCTCCTCCTCCTCCTCCTCCTCCTCCTCCTCCTCCTCCTTCTCCTCCTCCTCCTCCTCCTCCTCCTCCTCCTCCTCCTCCTCCTCCTCCTCCTCCCGCCTTGAAGGATTTAGGAGTCTCTGGGCCTCCGTGTGAGACGCCGCCCGTGGATCATGGCGGGGCGAGGGCGGACGAGGGGGGGGGGATTTTTTATTTTTTCCTTTTTTTTGCTTTTATAGTTTTATATATGTATAAAAGGTACAGAGCAAGGTGTAGGCCTACACACACACACACACACACACACACACACACACATACACTGTGTATGTGCGTGTGCGTGTGTGTGCACGGACATGTACTCGCGCATACACGCACTCATACACAGATACATAAAGGCACGTACACACATTCATACAGGTACACACGTACACAGCCCCCTCTCCACACACCCCCGCATCAACCTAATCTCAACCTCCCTACCCCCCTCTCCCCCTCCCCACCCCTCTCTCCCCCGACAAGCTTTTATTTATTTATCCATTTATTAATAAAATTAATCTATTATTCTAATTCCCTCGTCTTATCAGCGATTAGGAGGCCTCATCAGAGAGACGAATTAGCATTTAATCAAGTGTCTGTATAATCATGCATGTGTTTAGAGGAAATTTTCTCTTTTCTTTAATCAGTTTCGAAATCTCAATTTTTAAGCAGATGTACTTTTCAGATTGTTTTTTTTCATATTCGTTTTCATATAACTTTTTTTTTCTCGAGGATATACAGTTTGTTTCGCCTTCCGCTCTGTTTCCCTCTTTTCTCTTCTTCCGTTTCGTTTCTTTGCCTCTTCTTTCCTCCTCCTCCTCCTCCCCTCCTCTCCCTCCTCCTTCCCTTCCTCTTCCTCTTCTTCCTCCACCTCTTCCTCTTCTTCCTCCACCTCCTCCTCTTCCTCTTCTTCCTCCACTTCCTCCTCTTCCTCTTCTTCCTCCACCTCCTCCTCTTCCTCTTCTTCCTCCACCTCCTCTTCCTCTTCTTCCTCCACCTCCTCCTCTTCCTCTTCTTCGTCCACCTCCTCCTCTCCTCACCCTCCTACTTCTTCCTACGTAGAAAACGCTGGCACGCGCACCAGCCGTGAAATTGGAAGGAAAAGCTATTAAATTGATTGATTTCAATATTCCTCTTTTTCCCTCTACGTGTCACTCGGCGGCGGCGCAGGTGGACGACTCCTGTTTCGCCGCCGCTGCCTCTTGGGTGGAGAGGTGGGGTGGGTGGAGGGGTGGGGTGGGTGGATGGGTGGAGAGGTGGGGTGGGTGGATGGGTGGAGAGGTGGGGTGGGTGGATGGGTGGAGAGGTGGGTGGGTGGATGGGTGGAGAGGTGGGGTGGGTGGATGGGTGGAGAGGTGGGTGGGTGGACGATGTGGTGGTTGGGTGGATGGATAGATAGGTTGATAGATAGACAGGTAGATAGTAGGAAGGCAAATAATGTGTTTGTGTCTGATTTTGTTATTTCTCTTCCTCCTTCCACCCATCTATCTATCCATCTATCCATCTTCCCCTCTTTCCCTCTTTCCCTCCCACTCCCCCCATACCTCTTCCCTTTTCTCCCTGCTCTCCCTACCTCCCTCTTTTCCCTCTCTCCTCCCTTTCTCTCCTCTCTTTCTCTCTCTGTCTCTTTTTCTCTCTCTCTCTGCCTGTCTCTTTCTCTCTTTCTCTGTTTCTTTCTCTTTCTGCCTCTCCCTCTCCGTCTCTCCGTCTCTCCGTCTCTTCGTCTCTTCGATTCTCCGTCTCTCTCTCTCTCTCTCTCTCTCTCTCTCTCTCTCTCTCTCTCTCTCTCTCTCTCTCTCTCTCTCTCTCTCTCTCTCTCTCTCTCTCTCTCTCTCTCTCTCTCTCTCTCTCTCTCTCTCTCTCTCTCTCTCTCTCTCTCTCTCTCTCTCTCTCTCTCTCCTCTCTCTCTCTCTCTCTCCTCTCTCTCTCTCTCTCTCTCTCTCTCTCTCCTCTCTCTCTCTCTCTCTCTCTCTCTCTCTCTCTCTCTCTCTCTCTCTCTCTCTCTCTCTCTCTCTCCCCCCCCCCCCCCCGAGTAAAGCCGAAATGACGTAAAGGTTCCGTCCTTCTCGGTCTGTGTCGCGTATTTTGGGTATTTTTTCCCACCTGTTGCTTTCTTTGGATTTTTAAAAATAGTACATGCATAAATTAGTTTTTGTTTCTTGAATTGTTGTTCTTTTTTATTCGTAAGGGGTTAAGCCGTTTTTTTTATTCGCTCTGTTTACATGTGTGTGTGTGTGTGTGTTTGTGTTTGTGTTTGTGTGTGTGTATTTTTTTGGTTCATCATCATCTCGATTTTCAGTGGTTCTCTCGCGGTTCATTTCCTTCATCATTCTTAAAGATTTTTCTGTAGTCAATTTTATCCTTTCTGTTCCTAATGATTTCTCATGGTTCGTTTTATTCCTCTGTTTATCCCTTGGTATATTATTCTGAATTTTTTACCCATGGTTCACCTATTCCCTCTCGGTTCTCTTTAGTTCTTGCTTAGTTCAACTCCCCCCCCCTACCCTAGTCTATCTTATCCCCCCCACTGATTTACTTTTGTTTATCTCTCCCCCTTCCCATACCCCTCCCCCCCTACGACTTACTGGTTCGCCCTTGGTTCGTCGGCGGGGTATCCATCGGCTCTCCTGGCGTCGCTCGCCCCTAGCCGGCAGCCGGCGAACCACAACGCGCTGACCATTATCATTCCTCGTGCCGGGATTGGATTTCAGTCTCCCATTTGTCCTGGAGGCCGCGGGATGCGCGCGTGGGGGTCGGAGGGTGTGGGGTGTGGGGGCGTGGGGGTCGGAGGGTGTGGGGTGTGGGGGCGTGGGGGTCGGAGGGTGTGGGGTGTGGGGGCGTGGGGGTCGGAGGGTGTGGGGTGTGGGGGCGTGGGGGTCGGAGGGGGGGCGTGGGGGCGTGGGATGGAGAGGGGGGTGTGAGGGAAGGGGGTTGTTTGAGCGGGAAGTAACAGGGGTTAAGAGTGAGGGGAATGGGATAAGGGGTTGTGGGAAGGAGTGGGAGGGGGAGTAGAAGCTAGTTTGTGGGGAAGGGGGGATATTGTTGCGTAGATTAGGGGTTGTGGGGGATTTTGTCTTTGGCAGAGGGTGTTAGTGCGTCTGTCTGTGTGTGTGTGTGTGTGTGTGTGTGTGTGTGTGTGTGTGTGTGTGTGTGTGTGTGTGTGTGGTTGTCTGCCTGCCTGCCTGTGTGTCTGTTTGTGTTTTGCTCATCATCTCCCTCCTCCTGTTCCACATCCTCTTCCATTTTCTTCGTCTTCCAGCGCGGCATTAATATATTTATCGTTTTCTATTTTAGTTCAGTGTGGGAGATCGAGTTGTCCTGTCTGGCGATGCTTGATTACCGCAGAGCGCTCTTCTTTTGTTTGCTTTGCTGTTTCTCCGTTCTTGAGTCTCCGATGTTATTTATTTTTTTGTTTCACGTTGAGTTTTTTCTTTGATTGATTTCTGCTTTTCATTGTTTTTGCGGTTCTCTGTTGTTGTTTGTTATAGTATCTCTTGTCCTCCTCTTTTCGCTGTCTCAGAATATTCTCTATTTCTCTATTTTATCTTTTCTCTCTCATCTTTCCCTCCTCACGAACACAGTCACGTACACACTGCCGTCCACAGGGACATTACCCATGTGCAAATTGTCGTGCACAATCACTTATACATTCTCGTACTTACTTTCGCTCAGAATGATCTAGGTTTACAAATCATATTGCAATTACTAATATCATGTATATGTTCTGTGGGATTATATTCTGGAAGACGCTGGATGTTATATTAATTAGGGATGATATATTTATTTTCGTTTTTGGTTGAATCGTTTTATTTTTTATCCTTCACCTCCCATTTGTTTGCTTGTTTGTTGTTTTATCTCTCCTTTTCCGTTTTTTCAGAT
>NW_025918670.1:30000-32500 GCF_019202785.1 Penaeus chinensis
GGGCAGTGGTTATCATCACCGTTAACGTTCTCTCCGTGTCAGTACCATCGTTAGTATAATATCACCATCATCTGTTCACTATCATCTTCCCTAGCTCTTTCTCCACCATCGTTTTCATCACCACCATACCACACACCATACCCTACCACACCCTACCATATGCCACCATACCCCACCACGCCACATCTTACTACATCTCAAAACACCACACCACACCACACCACATCTCACTACACCCTGCCACATAACACCATACCACACCTCACCACACCACATAACACCACACCACCAGAGCCAGACCTCTCTCTCTCCTATTCCCAAGCGGAGGTCAAAGGTCAATGATGGAGCGAGACGGCTAATCGAGGTAACAGCTCTTAAGGAGAGATGCTTTGGTTTTCTCCGTTAAAATGATACGCCTGTTTCTGCCTCTGGGTCGAAAGGTCATTAAGGCAGAGAAAAGGGTTTTGCTCTTTGTATAATTTTAATAGGATGTTGATTTTTTTTAGGTTTGAATATGTTATTTTGGTAAAGTTTCGTGGTTCAAGTCTTCTCATTTTGGCATATTTTTCTTGGTCACGTTTTGTTATCTTTGTTCCCTGTCTATTCTCCTCTCTCTTTTATTTTCATAGAAGTCATTTCGTAACCCGATTGTTGCAGTTCTGTTTAGCTGATGAATATTTTTTTTCTTTTCCTTTTTCTTGATTTGGGGTATGGCGGTGTCTTTTATTGGCTTTTGTTTTCATTTTTTTATAATTTTGCTTTTTGTCGGTCTGTCTGTTACCCTCTCCCTCTCCATTTTACATTCTCCTTCCTTCCCCCCTTTCTCTTATTTCCTCCTTCAATCCTTCTCTTCCTCTCTCTCTCCCTCCCACCCTCCTTTTGCCTTCCTTCTTTCCCACCCTCCGTTTATCCGGTCCCTCCCTCTCCCCCCTCCCCCACTCCTTCCCCCATGTCCCTCCGGTCCGCCCCCCTCCCCCTCCCCCACTCCTTCCCCCATGTTCCTCCGGTCCGCCCCCCTCCCCCTCCCCCACTCCTTCCCCCATCTCTATCTCTCTCTCTCCCATCTTTCTCTCTCCATCTTTCTCTCTCCTCCCTCCTCCCTCCCCCCCTCCGTCCCTCCTGCCTCCATCTCTGCATGTTCCGACTATTTAAAAAGTTATTTGACGTACAGACTGAAACGAAGTAAAAGGGAATGGAGTGATTGATGGGGGACAGCGAAACAAATGGAGAATTGAAGTGTGTGTGATTGTCCCTGTCTGTCTGCTTGCACGTGTACGAGCCTCTCTTTTCTCTTCTCTTCTCTTCTCTCTTTCTCTCTCTCTTTCTCTCTCTCTTTCTCTCTCTCTCTCTCTCTCTCTCTCTCTCTCTCTCTCTCTCTCTCTCTCTCTCTCTCTCTCTCTCTCTCTCTCTCTCTCTCTCTCTCTCTCTCTTCTCTCTTTCTCTCTTTCTCTCTTTCTCTTTCTCTCTCATTCTTTCTCTATTTCATGTTTCCTCTTTTCTCGTGATCTCGCTCTTTTTCTTTCTTTAACACTCTCCCTCCCTCTCTTCTACCCTCCCTCTTTCCTCTTATATGTACGTGTAGCTTTATCTATCTATATTCCTCTCTTATCCTCCCGCTCTCCCCGTCCTCCCTTCCCCTCCCTCTCTCCCTCCCTCCCTTCTCTTCTTCGAGTCCTTCGTTCCTCCCTTCTCCCTCCCTCCCTCCCTTCCTTCTCCTCTCCCTCTTTCCCTCCGTTTCATTATCCCTCGTGTATGTCCGTCTCCATATTTATCCGCTCTCTCTCTCTCTCTCTCTCTCTCTCTCTCTCTCTCTCTCTCTCTCTCTCTCTCTCTCTCTCTCTCTCTCTCTCTCTCTCTCTCTCTCACATCGCACGGATTAAATATCCCGCAAAAGAGGCAGATAGAAGCACTGACGATGAAATTCAATCAAGAACTTGTATTCGGGCGATAATTGCATTAATTACTGCAATCAAACAGGAAGGCAAACCCGCTCTTGTGACGGCAGGGAATAGTGTGGGGTTGACATTATATTTTGATATGTATAGTGTGTGTATACTTTGTTGTGTGCGTGTGTTTGTTTGTTTGTTTGTTGTGTGTGTTTGTTGTGTGTGTTTGTGTGTTTCTGTTTATTGTATCTTTTTATCCCTCTCCCTCTCCCTCCCCCTCCCCCTCCCCCTCCCCCTCCCTCTGTCAACCTGTTCGTATATTTTAACCCCCCCACCCCCCAACAAAAAAAAATTGTCTATATATATATATATATATATATATATATATATATATATATATATAGTCCCTTACTTACGAAACCTCCTCTCGCAAAGACAGAGAAAGACAACAAACAACAACAAGTAATAACAGCTGGCGACCGTTTGGAAGCACAATTTGGCGCGTTATTTGCCACGACTCGCCGCGAGGGCCAACAACACCTCGAATAAAAGTCTAAAAAAAAAAGAAAATAAGCAACAAGTGTGTAAACAATGTCGTTTTTGCTCATTGTGTA
>NW_025918670.1:37500-39570 GCF_019202785.1 Penaeus chinensis
AGGGTGAGGGGAAGGGAAGGAGAGTGGGAAAGGAAGGGGGAGGGGAAGTGAGGGAGATAGATGAGTGGAGAGGGGATAAGAAGGAGAGGGTGAAATGAAGGGGGAGGGAAGGAAAGATGGTTAGTGAGAGGCAGGGGGGGAGGGGAGGGGGGGGGGAGGGGTCGAGCGCCAGCATACAGTGTTGACGACGTCGGATTATGTCATCAAAGTTGCATTAGCTCATCCTTGGCCCTCCAACCTGCCACTCGCCCTTACCTGGGGACCTTGTGACGTGGGGGGGGGGTAAGGGGGGGGAGTTGGGGATTTGGGTAGGGATGAGAGGGGGGGGGAAAGGGGGAGGGAGAGAGTGAGATGAGGGGGGAGGGAGGAGGGAGGAGGGAGGGAGTGAAATAAGGGGGGGAGGGGGGAGGGAGGAGGGAGGGAGTGAAATAAGGGGGGAGGGGGGAGGGAGAGAGTGAGATAAGGGGGGGAGGGAGGAGGGAGGGAGTGAGATAAGGGGGGAGGGGAAGGGAGGGAGAAAGTGAGATGAGTGGGGGGATGGCTGATGGGGTGATGGGGTGAGGTTGGGGTAAAGATGGGGTGGGGGGAGGACGGGATGGGGGTGAAAGGGGATGTAGGGCAAGAGGGAATTGAAAGATGGAGACAGGGGGGGAGGTTAGGGTTGGGGATAAGGGTGGAAGAGAGATGAGGATTTAGAAACTAAAAGAGATAGAAAATAAGAGAGAAAATGCCGAAAAGGAAATGAGGTGTTAAAAAAATGAGGAGAGACGAGCGTATGAGTGACGTGGAAAGGGGGAGAGGATGAGGTGATAGAGGGGGAGGGGAGGGGGGGGGGAGGGAGGGGGATAAAAGGCAGGAGATGGGACGTGACAGCTGGAAGGGAGGGAAGGAGGGAGGAAGGGAGAGAAAGAGGGAGGGAGACAGGAAGGGTCGGTTGTGGTTAGATGGTAGACAACCGACGAACAAGTTCCTGATGCTAAACGTGTTAGGTGTTGCCTAACACACACACACTCACCCTCACACTCACTCTCATTCTCATTCTCAATCTCACTCTCATTCTCACCCTCACTCTCACAGACACACTCACACACACTCTCACTCACTTGGCTAACACACACACTCACCCTCACTCTCACTCTCACTCTCACTCTCACTCTCACACTCACACTTACACAAACACACACACCCTCTCCTCCTATTATCCCCTTCCCCCCTCTCTACAACACCCTTTCCCCACTTATTCTCTATCACGTCTTCCCCTCCCTCTACAGATGCCCCCCCACACACCCATCACCTTCCCCCTCCCCTTCCTCTTGCTCTACCCCCTCCCTCACACTTCCACTTTACCCTCAGCTTACCTGCTCCTTCTCACCTTCTTGCTCCTTCTCACCTTCTTGCTCCTTCTCACCTTCTTGCTCCTCCCCCTCCTCCTCACCCTGAACCTCCGCCTCCTGCTTACCCCCCTCCCCCGTGGCCTCCTGCTTAACCCCCCCCCCCGCCTCTATTTTACACCCTCCCCCTCCCCCTCGCCCCTGCATCCTGCTTAACCCCCCCTCCCCCTTGCCTCCTGCTTAACCCCCGCTCCCTCCCCCTTGCATCCTGCTTTACCCTCCCCCTCCCCCTCCCCCTTGCCTCCTGCTTAACCCCCTCCCCCCTGCTTAACCCCCGCTCCCTCCCCCTTGCCTCCTGCTTAACCCCCCTCCCCCCTGCCTCCTGCTTACCCCCCCTCCCCCTGCCTCCTGCTTAACCCCCTCCCCCCTGCCTCCTGCTTAACCCCCCCCTCCCCCCTGCCTCCTGCTTAACCCCCTCCCCCTTGCCTCCTGCTTAACCCCCCTCCCCCCTGCTTAACCCCCCTCCCTCTTGCCTCCTGCTTAACCCCCCTCCCCCCTGCCTCCTGCTTAACCCCCCTCCCCCCTGCTTAACCCCCCTCCCTCCTGCCTCCTGCTTAACCCCCCTCCCCCCTGCCTCCTGCTAACCCCCCTCCCCCTTGCATCCTGCTTACCACCCTCCCTCCTGCCTCCTGCTTACCCCCCACCCGCGCTCCGCCGAACGCCTTGGGGCCCGGGAAAA
>NW_025918671.1:0-2500 GCF_019202785.1 Penaeus chinensis
TCAATTTTTTTTTTCCCCTCGCCAGCTTTTCAACGGAAACCCACGAAATTGAAGTTGTCTTTTAAGTGGTCCTGCATCAACAGGTGTCTTTATAATCTTCGTCGAGATGTGTCTAAATTAGGAGGAATATTCACACACTCGAGGTGAAAAGAAGAGATTCGTGGTGTCTTGTATTCATGTCATTATGATTAGTGTTATTATGGTTATTCTTGTTGTTGCTTTTGAAACTGTTATTGTTTTTGTTACTGTTATTGTTGTTGTAATTATTATCATACATATATTATTATTATTATTATTATTATTATTATTATCATTATTATTATCATTATTATTATTATCATTATCACTATCATTACCATTATTATTACTATTATTATTATTATTATTATTATTATTGTTATTATTATTATTATTATCATTATTATTATTATATTATCATTATGACTAAAGGTCATAATGGTAGTGAAAATGATAACGTTAGCACTGAAAATAGTGATAGCAGCAGTGATAAGAAGCATAACAATGTCAATATACATGATAATAGTGGTCATAATGATAAAGAATATAGGTAGAAGTAAATATTATGACGATAATAAAATCACGGTAATGATAGTAGATCAATTGTAGACAGTTAAGCAAAAAACTTGTAATTAAAGTAACAACGATAGACATATTGCCAATTTTAAATTTCAAAAGACAACTGATTACTATTACGCTCCCTATCTAATTAATGAAACCTCTCCGGTGATTAAACAAATAGATAAAAAAAAAATAACTGATCGATAAATAGATAAACGCAAGGACGAAAATTCTCCGTACTAATATCAAATTCCACTCAGATTTATGGATTATCTATAACCCAAATTATTCCATATAGTGTTTCGGATACCTCATCAATAAGGGCATTCGAGTAAATGAAATGCGGCGTGGAGTTCCGCAGAGTTTCAAGGCGAGGCGACTGAGCAGAGGGAACGAAAAGGGGAAGATGGTGAAGTTAGTGATGATGTAGTGATGGGGAGAAGCAGTAGAAAAAACAAAGCTGGGGAGACGTTCATGCTGTGGGGAGATAATAGTGAGGAGACAGTGAGATTGTGGGGATGTGGTAATCGGGAAAATGTGAAGTTGTAGGAAGACAAGGCTGGAGATAATGACGGGGAGAAAGTGAGATTGAGAGGAGCTAGTGATGGGGAGATAGTGAAAACTGGGGAGACGGTGATGAGCGGAAGGTGGATGTGTAGGAAGACAAGATGGTGATGGGAAGAAAGTGAGATTAGATGGAGATTAGTTATAAGGAGAAAGTGAGATTATTGGGAGTTAGTTATAAGGAGAAAGTGAGATTGTTGGGAGTTAGTTATAAGGAGAAAGTGAGATTGTTGGGAGTTAGTTATAAGGAGAAAGTGAGATTGTTGGGAGTTAGTTATAAGGAGAAAGTGAGATTGTTGGGAGTTAGTTATAAGGAGAAAGTGAGATTGTTGGGAGTTAGTTATAAGGAGAAATTAAGATTGTTGGGAGTTAGTTATAAGGAGAAAGTGAGATTGTTGGGAGTTAGTTATAAGGAGAAAGTGAGGTTGTTGGGAGTTAGTTATAAGGAGAAAGTGAGATTGTTGGGAGTTAGTTATAAGGAGAAAGTGAGGTTGTTGGGAGTTAGTTATAAGGAGAAAGTAAGATTGTTGGGAGTTAGTTATAAGGAGAAAGTGAGATTGTTGGGAGTTAGTTATAAGGAGAAAGTGAGATTGTTGGGAGTTAGTTATAAGGAGAAAGTGAGGTTGTTGGGAGTTAGTTATAAGGAGAAAGTAAGATTGTTGGGAGTTAGTTATAAGGAGAAAGTGAGATTGTTGGGAGTTAGTTATAAGGAGAAAGTGAGGTTGTTGGGAGTTAGTTATAAGGAGAAAGTGAGGTTGTTGGGAGTTAGTTATAAGGAGAAAGTGAGGTTGTTGGGAGTTAGTTATAAGGAGAAAGTGAGGTTGTTGGGAGTTAGTTATAAGGAGAAAGTGAGATTGTTGGGAGTTAGTTATAAGGAGAAAGTGAGGTTGTTGGGAGTTAGTTATAAGGAGAAAGTGAGGTTGTTGGGAGTTAGTTATAAGGAGAAAGTGAGGTTGTTGGGAGTTAGTTATAAGGAGAAAGTGAGGTTGTTGGGAGTTAGTTATAAGGAGAAAGTAAGATTGTTGGGAGTTAGTTATAAGGAGAAAGTGAGGTTGTTGGGAGTTAGTTATAAGGAGAAAGTAAGATTGTTGGGAGTTAGTTATAAGGAGAAAGTGAGGTTGTTGGGAGTTAGTTATAAGGAGAAAGTGAGATTGTTGGGAGTTAGTTATAAGGAGAAAGTAAGATTGTTGGGAGTTAGTTATAAGGAGAAAGTGAGGTTGTTGGGAGTTAGTTATAAGGAGAAAGTAAGATTGTTGGGAGTTAGTTATAAGGAGAAAGTGAGGTTGTTGGGAGTTAGTTATAAGGAGAAAGTGAGGTTCTTGGGAGTTAGTTATAAGGAGAAAGTAAGATTGTTGGG
>NW_025918672.1:0-2500 GCF_019202785.1 Penaeus chinensis
CCTACATTATATGGCTGTGGCATTAACACGTCAACAAGATTATTCAAATTAACTAGAACCTAACTTTGGTCCTCACCTGCCCTTCCTTGTTTTGTTACAATATGTACAACAACTTTTAATAAAATTGACAATTATTACCATAAAAGTTAATATTTATACTGTTCATACAAAAATATAATTCTTCGACAACTTATGTAATGGGATCGATTCCCCATCAATTCAGTAGCAGAACTGCCACTCCAAGCCAGATCATACTCATGGTCTAGAATACATGTCCTCTACAAAATGCTTTGGACTGTTCACAAATGAACTATCCATAATAAAAATTATAATAAAGATCTGTTTATGTTATTCTTTACATAACACTACTTCCACCTGTAGTAATATATTGCAGCATATAGTCTTCCAGTTTCATCAGTGAGGATTTTTCCTTGTAAAAAGATCACCACACTATCAATTCCCTCCATAAAGGATACAAGTGATCAGCTAACTGTACATAATAGTAACTGCAAATGCATATGTAATTTTTCCCACAGACCGCACTTGTAAAATGTCTACTTCGACATGTTAAAAATAATATGCCAAAAAGAATATATATAATATATACACAAGATATACACACACATATCATAAAACAAAGGTAAACAAAATTATCAAATATTGCATGATCCTACATTGTTCTTCGATAAAACTTTTTATATATATAATATTTTCCGATTAATAAATCATCAAGTACTCACTAACAACACTCTAGTGATGGTGCAAATATCCATATTACTTATTTAGACATTATGAAAGGGTACATGCAAACATTCCTATAATATTAATGAATCTATGACAGATTCCATGATCATTAAGATGAAAGACAACTCCTTTCTCTTAAATACTGGCAAAATTAATTAGTATGAAATACTCTGGATTCCTACACCAGTATTCATTCACCGTATTCACTATCAACCCTCACTATTATTAATAAGACTTTATTTATAACAAAACCAAATTACAGTACCCTAGAACAGATTCACCTTCAAACATGGCAAAATACAAAACCAGAAAAAATTGATACTCCAAAACCAACTACAGTTACTAAGGCATTGCTTGAGACATTACTAGATAAAGAGGAGGAAGAACACTTTCGAGGCAAGTATTAAACAGAGCAAAACCTCAAAAAACTAAAAATGTGGCATCACATCATTGTATAAGATCTACACAACCATATGCAACTACTAATAAACAAATTTTAATAATGTAGGAAGAGTAATTAATTCCTTTACCATATTAATGTGGAAAAAAATCTGGAGTAAATAGCTTTGAGGGAGGACATATGTGTTTGTTTTCCTTTCTTCCTCATCGTGTGTTTCTAAAGATGCAGGATAAATTGGAGATGTGGAAACCAGTTAAACACCTTACTGACAAAGATCATGCAAAGCAGGGCAAGACGTCTAACATCACTGACAAACTACATATTCTCCCACTACAAGTACAATTCAAAGTGAGTTGAAAGGCAATAGAAGGTGGATTTGTAAAACACAACTGGGCACCTAAAGAAATAATACACACAAGGGAGTTGGAGTGTGATGAAAGCCAAACACAGAGCAATAAACCTGTTTTAGGTAATTTTATGTATCAATTGTGTTGTTTGAGATGACACACCCCTCCAACTCTGTATATAAATTTATGTACCCAGAGACAAAAGACAAACTAAAACCATCAAAAATGCCTTATACTGAAAGGTTGCTTAGTTAGTTAACTTGTACAGACCAGAAAAGGAGAAATTAAGTATCAAAAATGTTTGTGAGTGGGATGATAACTTAAGTGGTCCCGAAGGTGTAACAAAAATTTAAAATGACAAGAGGACTTTGTTGGATGTAATCAGAAACTATCTTGTTGTATACATAATATGTGCTATACCAAATATACAAGCACAGGTGGCAGTTGTGAAAATAGAATCTTACATGACCTCTAGTTTTATGTGTATATATACGTGGTGTAGAAGTAGGCAGCTTCAGAAATGTGTAAGGAAGAGCAAAAGAGTGACTATATGTGAAAGTAAGTTAGTATATGACAACAAAAAATAAAGAAATAAAAAAGTAAAATGCAATTCAATTTACTATTTTTCTTCATCATCAAGAGGATTTGGAAAAAGCTAAAAACAAAAAGAAGATGGTTCTATCACTGATGAGCCACAAACATTGATACCCAAAACCAAATAACTAAAACCAAAAAACTATAAAAATGACAAAAGTATTGCTTTCAGTCCAAAGGGCTGTGAAAGACTGCTGAAATGATACCAAGAGAAAAGTTGACGTAATGGAGAAAATTAAGATATTAAATAAGAGACATTGTTATTCCTAAGTGTTTGATCTGAGTGCCCCCTTTGCAGGTAAGGACCATTACTAATATACACAAAATGTATATCTAAGCAACAACTGAATGTATTATGTGAAAACAAAAGGGTTTATTCCAGGTCCACATATTCAGAAGGGTATAATGACTCGGT
>NW_025918673.1:0-7649 GCF_019202785.1 Penaeus chinensis
GGTGACATAATAAGAAGAAAAACATCGACGTATCTCCCCTAATTGTTTTTTCTTGATGATACATTGGAGAGTAACATGAAACTCTCCTGATACAACTGATTGTATTGGCCCGAAAAAACTGAAATATATGGAATATGAAGATAAATTTGTATAAAAAACCAAGTATATGATAACGAATACTGGTGCCATGAAAACATACTGTCTCGTTTATGTAGAAAGCTTTTACGACAGAAGAAAAGAGACTAGCAAGCTTTAATCATCGTACTGGCTGAAAAGGTCCATCAAAACCACAAGCTCTTGCCGGAAGCTCGGATTTATTATAAAGGTGTTGAGTGACCATGTTCACATGCTTTCATGTTATGGTATATTTTCCACAATTGGGAAGAAAGAGGATATACCTTGGAGAACATGCTAAATGGTATCCAATTGTAACTATCTACCCTTTTAAAAGTAAGGAGTAGAATTTGTTAACAATATTCAAGATCCAAATAATCATCAGAAGATTAAGCTATATAATATCATTGTTGATATTATGGATATAATGATGAAATTAGACATTGACAAATGTGTAATATCCATGGGCTTAGTCTAGAGATGAATGTTTAACAAACTCTAAGAAACATATTGATGAGACTGGCTGCCATACTAAGGAAAGAACCATTTATTAATGATATTTGAATAAAGTAAATATAAATACTTCTAATACACCAAGTATCGTTACCACTCCTATAAAAAGAGTGGGTGATGCATTATATACAATCGCTTTTATTCAAAAGCGAGTCCCATCTCCATCTGTGAACAACACGGAAGAAAATATGGAAACCCTTACTCCTCAAAAACTTCACCCATTACGAGAAATACGGAAACCCTTACATCTCAAGAAACTTCACCCAATACAGAGAATACCCGAGATTCAATATTTATATATGCAGAGTATGTATGACAATAGCGCACAAAGGTAAATATTCCGTGTGGACATATGGTTACTTGTGTATGGTGGTACTCTTCAATTATCTAACAGCCCCCCATGTGTCCCGAAAAAGGATCACACATACAAAAATCTACATGTCCTGAATCGAATATATATAATATATATTATATAAAATAGTATATACTATAATAAATATAAATATATAGGAAAATAATATAGATATTATTTATATTTTATGTAATATTTGTTTTGTAATATTTACAATAGTTTTTCGAGATGTTCAATATGTTTATCAAGAGAAATAAAAACAAGGTACATATTCCAATATTCTATTATTAAAAGGCTATTACCTATGGCTGGATATATTATTTTTCCTATCCTTTAAGAGAAAAAAAATCAACATTGTAAACTTGATGTTAAGTTTACTGATGTTGAGAGGTATAGGAAAAATACTGCTATATATTATATGATCATACAAAGTTATTCCTAAGAACCAAAATATTAATTTTTATATGTCCTGTGATCATGTGAATAAACATTATAACGGAAATAATATATAATATTGCTGAGGATATAATCAACTCAGAGGATATATTACTTCATATTTGAAATATTAAACATATAACGAAATAAAGGATATAACAATTCAGAGGAAATAAAACTTGTCTGTTGAAGATAAACATATACGAAATAAATAATAATGCTGAAGGATATATCAATTCAGATGATATATTACTTTCAGTTGAAGATAAACATATAACGAAATATTATATATGCTGAGATTATATCAATTCAGAGAATATAATACTTCATGTAGAAATAAACATATAACGAATATTATATAATGCTGAGGATAATCAATTCAGCAGATAAATTACTTCATGTTGAAGATAACCTTATAACGAAATAATATAATAGCGGAGGATATATCAATTCAGAAATATATTACGTCATGTTGAGGAATATGCACACAGAATTAAAGAACCAGATTAGAACTTTACTCAATACAGAGAATAATGGATAAACCAAGCATCTCTAGAACTGTTTTCTTACCCAATGCCGAGAATATGGGACAACCAAGCATCTCTAAAACATTACCCAATGCCGAGAATATGGAAAACCAAGCATCTCTAGAAACTTTACCCAAAGGCGAGAATATGAAAACCAAACATCCAATGCCGAAATATGGAAAACCAATCATCGGAAACCAATGCCAGAATCATGGAAAACCAATCATCCAATCCGAGAATAGGGAAAACCAATCATCCAATGCCGAGAATAGTGGATAACCAATTCATCCAATGCCGAGAATCTGGAAAACCAATCATCCAATGCCGAGAATATGGAAAACCAATCAGCCAAGCCGAGAATAGAAAACCAATCCATCTCTAGAAATTTTACCCAATCCGAGAATATGAAACCCAAACCTCTCAGAAACTTTACCCGAAACAGAAAATACCGATATTGAAATTTTATAGTTGCTATAGTAAGTATGACAAAATAACCATGTGTATTATATATGCCATGTAGACATAGCGCTGCTTGTATATGTAGTAAGTCTCAGTTAAAAAATTGTCCTATTTTGTCGAAAATATTGAATATATATCGAAAGCTATCATGTCATGAATCAAATATATGGAAAAGTATAAATAATATTTGTGATATAAATAGGTCTTTTATAGAATAATTTCCGAAATATTATTTTATAATTAGGAATAATATATATAAATATATAATATGATCCTAAATAGAAAATAAAATCTATGAATTTTACATACCTGTAAAGAAATAAAATAATACTTTTATAGAAATAAAATTATCCCTAAAGACCAAACTGAAATATATTTTTTTTCATATCCTTAAAGAAGAAAAAATAAACATTATAATCTTGATGATAATAAATAACTTGATATTGAGGGTATAAGGAAAAATACCGCTATATATCACATACATGATCATGCAAAGTTTATATTGCTAAAGACCAGAAATATTATTTATATATCCTGTGATCCTGTATCCTGTGAAGAAAATAAAAGTGAAAATTATATATAAGTAACTATCATATAACGCCGAGGATATGTCAATTCAGAGTAATATTATCGTCATGTTGATGATAAAAAAATAATATATAACTCCCGATGATAAAATCAATTCAGAGGATACATTACTTCATGTTGAGGATAACTAATTATTATATAACGCGAGGATAATCAATTCAGAGGATTACATTAATTCATGTTGAGGATAATTCCATATATTGCTATATTATTTGCGCATGAACCGATAGATCAGTCATTCGCTTAAAGATGCAATGGTCCGCATAGATTGTGATAATATTGAATAATAATTGGCCACGTAGTTGTGATTATCCATGATGATACGTTTACAAGATGAAGAAAAAGAGATAAATCCTTAATTATTTTTATCATGAAAACCATATAAGATATACATACACAATACCTACTAAATATAGGATACTCATTCGCGATTCACTCATTGCCAAAAGCTGGATTTCTTCTTATTCACAATTGAAAAAAATGCTTTTTTTGTGATTTAATGATTGAACTAAACAGACTCAAAACAACAGATGATATTATAAAAGATTCATAAGGAAAGAAGCCCCGAATGTCTATTTGCGCAAGAAGTTTATATATTCTTAGAAATATTGGATGATTGTGTAAACTGACTAAAAAAAAAAAAGACGTAAGCTTTTTCCTCTCGACTCAAACATTACGTTATGGAGAAATATCGATTTGATACATATATCGATTGGCCGATCGATTGGATATCTCCTAGAGAATTAGCTGCTGATGATTTATTATTCTAATGAAAAAAAGACCATGTTCATTGTATCTATTGTAACATAAAATAGGAGACTTTCAAAAAGGCGATAATAATAAGAAGAATGAAACATCGACGTATCGCCAACTATTGTCCTTTTTTGGAGAATGTGAGGCGATGAGATGATGATAGGAAAGGTTTAGAAAACATTCCTGATATAATTAATTGTAATGCGATAAACTGAAAGATAGAGATTTATATATACACAAATGAGTAAATCCACATATAGATGGTCCATGAAACAACTGGTCTCCAATGAAACATTATATTTCTTATAAAACATAGTCTCATGAACCAGAAGAAATAGACTAGCAAGCTTTAATGATCGTAAACTGGCCTTAAGAAGTTCATCAAAAACCACAAGCGCTAGCCGAAGCTGCTTTTATTATAAGAGGTTTGGAGTGACCAGGTTTACTGGTTTCACTGTAATGGACCATATTGCAATGGGATAAAAGGATAATAACCTGTAATGAACATCAAATGGTATCCAGATTGAACTATCTCATTTTAGAGAAAGGAAAAGATTTTGTTGACATCATTCAAGATCAATTAATCATCAGAAATTAAACTATAATAAATCATTTGAATATGGATGTAATGAAGAAATTAGATATGGTCAAATGTTAATATCATGGCTATTCTAGAGATGATGTTAAAAATACTCTTAAGAAACATATTGATAAGACTGGCTGGCCATATTAAAGAGTAGAATCTTTAAATGATATTAATAAGTATAATAATCATTCCTGAAGATAACAATGCAGAAAGTGGGAATCCTCCTGTTTAAATGTACATATTCCGTTCACATCCTAGAGTCCCCCTGACGTCACAAAAGGAATTTATCCAAGTGCCACATATATGCAGATGAAAATAGATTTTATGAACTATACCAATGCCGAAATATGAAAACCAAAATCTCATGAACATAACCCCAATGCCGAGAATATGGAAAACCAAACATCCTATCAAGAAACATTACCAATGCCGAGATTGGAAAACCAAACATCTCAAGAAACATTACCCATCCGAAAATATGAAATCCAATCAGCTCTAAAACCTACCCAATCCGAGAATGTGGAAAACCAAACATTCAAGAAACATTACCCAATTGGCCGAGAATATGAAAACCAATCATCTCAAGAAACCTTACCCAATGCCGAGAATCTGGAAAACCAATCATCTCAATAAACCTTAACCCAATGCCGAGAATGTGGAAAACCAAACATCAAGAAACATTACCCGATTGCCGAGAAATGTGAACAACCATACATCTCAAGAAACATTACCCTAGCCCGAGAATAGGAAACCCAAACATCTCAAGAAACTTTACCCAATGCCGAGAATATGGAAATCCAAACCTCTCAATAAACTTTACCCAATGCGAGAATATGGAAACCCAACACTCAAGAAAACCTTTATTACCCAATGCCGAGAATATGGAAACCCAAACATCTCAAGAAACTATACCCGAACAGAAAAATCCGATATTGAAATTTATTTTGCAAGTAAGTATGCAAAATAACGCATGTGTATTATATATGCCAGTAGACAATCGCTGCTGTTATATGTTGTAGTCTTCAGTTTAAAAAATTGTCCTGTTTGTCGAGCAAATAATGAATTTTATAACGGAAAGCTATCATGTCAAGTATCAAATATATGGAAAATTATAAATAATAGTGTAATATGTAGTGTACTCTTAGATATAATAATATTTAGAAATGAAATATGTTTTAATCAATCATAGTTGTAAATCTATAAGATGTTTATTAAAATATATGCCAAATATATGACATTTTATATAGCCTGTGAAGAAAAACCAAAATAATACTTATTGTTGAGGGTAATTTAAACATATATTGCTATGTAACAACAAGCCGCACAATCACCACTACCAGTATAATTATCTTTTTATATATCCTGTGAGAGAAAAACACAAAAAACAAAAATGTGACTTTTCACATCCTGTTAGAAAACGAAATAATACTTGCTGTCGGGGGTATTTGACAATAAATTGCTAAATAACAGAAACAAGTCAACCTCAACCAGTATAAACTGTCATATTATAATCATTGTGAGCGAAATATTGGGTGAAAAGAAACATTATATAATATATATATTATATATATACTCTACCTGTGAAGACTTGAAATGTTTGAGAGTATATGGAAATAATATTGATTACAATGACGACAGAAACAAGTCCACCGCTACCAACAATAAAATTTGACTGCATAGGTCAAAGTATTCATAATGCTTAAGACAAAAGAGAAAGAGATAATATATAATCATTTTGGTCATGAACAAAACAAGGTGAATACATTCGATATATTCAAAGATGAAAAACAAGTAGATAATGGCCTATAATTCGAATATTCAAAGAATGAAAAAAACATTAGATACTGGCCAAGCCCGCATCCACCCTATACTATGGACAAAGCTGATGCTTCCTGATTAAGGATTATATAATGTGTTTTTCTTGTAATTTAACATTTGATCTAAAAAATATCAAACACCAGATGATAATAATAAAAATTCATAAGGAGAAAAAACCCAAATGATTTGGCCCAAAATTTTATATTCTTTGAAAATATTGACCAATATTATCATCCACCTACAATATGCAAGACTTTTATCCATTAAACCCGATTGACATATCCAATATGCTAGAGGAGGTACGATTAGAGAGACATTTTATCGATTGGCCAATTGATTGGATAACTCCTACAGAATTAGCTGCTAATGGATTTCTTTATACAAAAAGAAGGGACCTTGTTGAATGTGTCCTTTTGCAAAAAAAAATATGCAGTCCTTAAAAAAGGTGATATAGTAAGAGAAGTACTCGACATATATCCCCTGATGTCCTTTTGTTACTGGGAAAACAACATTAAATATGTCCTAATAGAAGTGTAACATTTTTTATAAACTGGCCAGGGAAAAAGACACACATTAAATCCAAAAAAATACTGAATCAATAAATGATAACTCTTAGAACACTGTATTTCTTTAGATAAACATTTTCACGAAAAAAAAAGAGAGACTAGCAAGCTTCCCATAATTGGCCTGACAATGTTAAGAAAGAACCAGAAGCACACTTGCCGAAGCTGGATTATAGTATAAAGGTCTCTATGACCATTGTTCACTGCCTTTCACCTGTAGTGGTGTTATTCACAATTGGAGAAAAAAGATATACCGTGGCATGAACATGCTAAATGGTAATCCAAATGTAACTAACTCCTAAAGAAGAAAGACATTCATATGTTGAAAACGTTCGAGAACAAATGAAAATAGAAAAATGACTAATCGAATCAAAAAAGAAGAACATGGAACCAATGGATAAATTGATGGAATTGGATATTGTTAAATGGTTAAAAACTGTTAGGATAACATATAGAATGGATGTTAAACAAACTCTTGATATTCATATTACATGAGACCAGGCTGTCCCAATATAAGCATAGAACCATTTCTTTATGACAATAATGAAATATAATAAATATCACATATAATGTTAATCCATCATCCAACATGAAACGTTCTATTAAATGAGACAAAAGATCCTTATATCTGTTCGATTCGATCTATAAACGAATCTCATCTATCCAAAGGCGAGTTTCCATCTCCATCTAGTAAATGATACCGGGAAAATGTGTGTATCACCTCCTGAGTTAATTACTTTAAGCAACTTTTATGAAATAAGTGAAACCCTTCATTTTCCAGTATTTAATATATCGATTCGATTGTGCCTCTTACAAAACCTGAAAAAGAGAATACTGAATTCTTAATCTCAATCAACCTTTAACCCAATGCAGAAAAACAAGAAACCCCTGCAACTCGAGAACAGTTTCCCGAAGCAAATAATGCCGAGAATTATCACATA
>NW_025918674.1:2500-8421 GCF_019202785.1 Penaeus chinensis
TCGGTTGCTCCCCCTCCCGCCCTCCCTCACCCCTCCGCTCTCCCCTTCCCCCTCTTTACTCTCTCCTTCCCCTGCCCCCTCCTCACTCTCCCCTCCCCTCTCCCTCCCCTTTCTCACTCTCCCCTCCCCTCTCCCTCCCCCCTCTCCCTCCCCCCTCTCACTCTCCCCTCCCCTCTCCCTTCCCCCCCGCCGGTGTGACGTGTGGTGTACCGGCGTCTGCTCTGATTACCTCCTTGTCTTTCCACAAGACTTGTTTGTGTGCTTGAAGGCTTCCTGCGGCTGCCTAGGAGAGTTGCGGGGCCGCCTTCGCCACCGGTGCGGCCTGCCCGTGTGTGGGAGTGCGGGCGTGTGGGCCTCCCAAATCCCGGGTTCCCACGCCCCCGCCGCCGCCGCCGCTCGTCTCGGATTGCGAGGTGTCCTGCTCTGCCTTCCCCCTCCCCCTCCTCCCCTTCTTCGGTCCTCCCTCCCTCCCTCCCTCCCTACTCCCCGCTGGGTAATGCCAATTGGGTTTACTTTTTTATTTATGTCCCCGTTGCCTTGTTTTAGCCATAGCCTGTGTGGTGGGCGTGTGGAGGGCGTGGAGGGCGTCCCGGGGTGCCGAGAGGGTGACAGCGCGTCGGTGTGCGAGGCAACAGCGAGGGCGATTGAGTCATTAGCTCATTACGAGGCTCCAGGTGGTGTTGTGTCGGCGGTTGTGACCTTGGCTTGCCCCCGCGACCTTGCGTGACCCCTCTGCGGCACAGGCCTTGTTCACGGTGGCCGCTGGTGTGTTCTACGCGGCGGAGTGGTTCCCCCGGGGGTTGTCGTGCCCCTGGGGTTTCCGGGGTATTTGCGTGGGCGTTGCGGTCAGGCGGTTGGTCCCCCGTGACCTGGCCGGAGCCGGACGCGCGTCGGTCGATTCCCGCAAATGTTTCCCGACTACATGGCAGCCTCTTTACCGGAGTTTTTTTCCCCTCACCGTCCCGCGCCAGAATGAGGTCGATGGCTAATGGATGTGAACTCACGGGCGGCGGCGTCAGCGGCGCGGGCGTCCACAAAGGGGAAACTGTGGGCGGTTATGGGAGGGTAATGATCGGCTAACTGCCCCCGACGAGCCCCCCTTTTATGCTCGGCGCAGAGACATTCGCGCACACTAATGCCGGAACGTCGCCGCGAATTGAGTCATTATCCCATTACGGCGCATTTACGACTTCCATGCCGTGTGGGGGGAGGGGAGGGGTGGGGGGACTTCCGTGGCATAAACACCTCCATCAAACATACACGCTCGCCCCCTCCCCTCCCCTCCCATCCCCTCCCTTCTCCTCCCTTCCCCTCCCCTTCCCTCTCTTTCTCTCTGTTTTTTTCCCTTTTTTGTTTGGGTCTCATTTCTTTTATTTTCTCTTTCCCTCCTTCCATCCTAACTTTATTCCTTTATTTCTTCCTACCTTCCTTCCCTTATTTCTTTATTCCATCATTTTCCTTCCCTCCTCCCTACCTACCTACCTACCCACCCACTCTCCTACCTTCACTTCTCTCCTTCCCTCCTTCCTTTCCTCCTTCTTTCTTTCCATCCTTCCCTCCCTCCCTCCCTCTCTTCCTTTCCTTCCTCCCTCCTTCCCTCCCTCCCTTTTTCCCTCCTTCCCTCCTTCCCTCCTTCCCTCCTTCCCTTTCTCTTTCCTTCCTTCTTCCTTCCCCTTCCCTCTTTCCTTGTTTTTTCCGCCCTTCTTTCCTTCCCTCTTCCACTCGCCCGCTCACCCCGCCACCCCCACACACCTTCGCCCCCTCCTGCCTCGCCTCCGTCACGATGTAGGCCACCGGGCCAGACCACACTCAGGCCACAGCTGGGAAGTAGACTAAGTTGGCCTACGGGGTGGGGGTATGGGACGGGGAGGGGAGGGGGGGAGGGAGAAAGGGTGGCGGGGGTGCTCTCTCTCTCTCTCGTTTTCTCTTTGCTTTCGTGACGGAGGGGCAGAATCATGTGTACTTTGCGTAATTAGTGTGGGCACGAAAGGAGGATACGGACGTGGTGGTCGTGGCGGAGAGAGAGAGAGAGAATGAGAATGAGAATGAGAATGAGAGAGAGCCAGAGAGACAGCGATAGCCACATAGACATTAGACGCACGACACAAAGACAGGCAGACAGACAGACAAACAGACAGCAGCGACACAGAATCCGTTGCAGCGTTTATGACTTCGGAGTTATGTTCGCCGTAATTGGTTTACATTTTCGTTAACAGCCGCGCCGTCGGTCTGTAACTCGAAGCCGGAGATGATGTAACTTTTTTTCGACTCGACCGTGTGGCATTCTCTCGCCTCCTTTATCTAGACGTAAACAAACACTCTGGAAGGTAAAGAAACAATAATAACAACATCATCAACAAAAACAAAACACACACACACACACACACACACACACACACACACACACACACACACACACACACACACACACACACACACACACACACACACACACACACACACACAAATAATCCAGATAAAAGAGAGAATGAAAGAAAGACAGAAAGAAAAAGAACACACACATAACCCAACCGTGTTTATGAACCCGACCGGCACTTATAAATACGTACGTGAATTATCAGCTTTTGGCATGACGATTAAGGTTTATTGGACTCGGACTTAATTAACCCTCGTTTCCTCTCTCCCTCAGGTGACCAAGTACCGGGTGGAAAGCTGCTCGTCCTACACCAACTGCTCCTCGTGTCTGGGGGCGCGAGATCCCTACTGCGGCTGGTGCTCGCTCGAGAAGAGGTAAGTCGATGCTCGGGTTGGGGGGTGGGGGTAGGGGTAGAGGTGATTTTTTTTTTTTATTATAATTTTTTTTTTTTTTTTTTTTTTTGTGTGTGTGTGTGTGTGTGTGTGTGTGTGTGTGTGTGTGTGTGTGTGTGTGTGTGTGTGTGTGTGTGTGTGTGTGTGTGTGTTGTCGTCAGGGTTAGCTATGTATGGATGTTTGTTTTTGTGGTTTTATTCTGTATATAAAAGCTTAACCCTTTCTTTTTTCTTTTCTCTTTTTTGTCCCTTTTTTCTCATTCTTCTATGTGTCGCGGTGCGTTTCCACGAGAAAAGGGAACATTGCAAGGAAATTTTGTCTGGGAAATTTGAGGAAATTCGGAGGAAAAAGTCGCGCGGAGCCTCGGGACATATTTAGGGCGCCCCTCGTACCCGCGGAAAGGCTTTTCCTTAAAACGGGAGAAAATTGGTCAAAACTTTTCATTTCAGGGCACTTCTGAGACGAGCTTGGCTGTGTGTATGCGTCCTCGTGTGCGTGCGTGTGTGCTTTGTGTAGGTTTTTCTTCTCTCCCTCTCTCCCCCCTCCGTCTGTCTGTCTGTTTTTGTATGTATGTATGTGTGTACGTGTGTGTATGTATGTATATGTATGTGTGTGCGTATGTGAGCATGCGTGTACGTACGCACGCGCACATGCGTGCAGGGTACGGCCAGGTCTCTTTATCAGCCGAGACGGTAAGAATTATTGGTGTGAGATCAATTCTCTTATCGACTCGGCAGCGACAGTGATAAATAGACGGACATCGGACAGTAATAGACAGCGGGCGAGGAAGGGAAGAAGCAAGTGGAGATGCATGAGGGCGGGCGGGCGGGCGTGGGAAGGGTGGGGGTTGCAGCACTTTATCGACCCTTACTGCACCCTTGGGGACATGAAGGCTGACCTTACTGGGGCTCCTGTTCCTTCGGGTCCCCCCCCCCCCACACTCCCCTCCTCGGTCCTCCTTCGGTTTCGGGTGTCGGCCTTCGTGAAGAAAGAGAGAGAGAAGGAGCCAAAGAGGGAATTGGAAAGAGGAAAAAAGGAAGGAGGAGGAGGAGGAAAAGGAAGAAGAGGAGGAGGAGGATGTACAGGTGGCGGAGAAAGACGTGGGGAAATAGGTAGCGGTAATGATGGTGGAAAGGGAGGTTGGTGATGAAGGAAGAAAGGAAGAGGAGAAGGAAGGGGAGAAGAAAGATAAAAAGAAAGACAGAAGTCGGAAGAGAAGAAAAGGAAGGACAAGACGAAAAAGAAATAGGAGGAGGAGGAGGAGGAGGAAGATAATAAGAATAAGAAGAATGAAGAAGAGGAGGAGGAGACTGCGGAAGCGCAGCGGTCCCGCGCGACGGCCGAGGCGGGCGGGCGCGGGAGCAAGCGCGGGCGCGTCGCAGCGCGGGCGAGCGGCCGACGGATCGCTCGCTGTCCTTCCCGTCGCTTGATCGATAAGGCCGCGTGGCTTAGCACCCTCTTCGCGCCGGCCACCGTTGGATAATTAAACATGAGCATCTTGAGTTAGTGGGTAGGATTTTTGTTGCCCCGCCTCCTCCCCCGCGCGGCGACTTTGGCCCTTACGGCGGGGCACGGAAGGCTCATCCTTTGGGGGGGGGCGGGGGGGGGGGGGGGGGGCGTCGAGGAGGATCCCGCGCCCGCCGACCATTTATAATACAACAGTTTATATTCATGAGATTTAAGAGATCTCGTCTGGTGGTGTTGGCAGACGGACTTTTAATTTTAAAGGCAATGCTAGGTTTTCGCTCGTGCAAGGAAATCGCTTCATTTTTTTTTTTTTTTTGTTCGTGTATTTATTTATTTTTTTGAGGGGAGACGTTGATTCTGATGAACAAGGCGAATACGAGAAACTTTTACTTTTCTTTCTTTCTTTCTCTCTTTTTTTTTTTTTTTTTTTTGGTGTACTCTATTTTTTGTTAGACGGCGGGCACTTGTGTGGGGTGGGTAAAAGTGGGGGGGTAGGGGGTAATGGAAGCATGCAGTCGTTGAGGAAAATTAACTTGAAAGCTTTTTCTTTTTCTCTTTCTTTTTCTTCTTTTCTCTCTCCTTGTAGCAATGACTTGAATTACAAAAATGAAGGGAGAAGGAGAGAAAAATAAGACTTTTTTCCCTGTGCATGTGTTTTCATTGCTTTCCAAAAATGTGAGAGAAGGAGGGTGAGAGAGAGGGAGGGAGGGAGGAAGGGAGGGTGGGAGGGAGAGGGGGAAGGAAGGGTGGGAGGGAGAGGGAGGAAGGAAGGAGGGAGGGTGGGAAGGAAGGAGGGAGGGTGGGAGGGAGGGAGAGAGAAAGAGAGAGGGAGAGAGAAGTGAATAAGTGTGCCTGTGAGAGAGACTGTTGTGGGACGAGGGTGAAGTTGGTGGAAAATTTAGTCCGATTAAGTTTTCGCGCCTGCACCCCCCCCCCCCTTTCTCCCTCTTCTCCTCCCTCATCTGTTACCCCCTCTTCCGCCTCCCCCTTCTCCTCTCCCCTCCTCTTTTCCCCCTCCCCCACTCTCCCCGTGTATTATTTGCTGCACTTAGTAAGGTTCATTTTTCTGTTGTAAGGAGAAGGAACAAGGACTAGGAGAAGGCGAAGAGTGGAAATGGTAATGATGATAATTATGGAAGATGGTGATAGAAGTGGAGGGGGGGAAATGGAGAAATGGAGAAATATGATGATGACGATGCCAGAGAAAAAAAGGGAATATGGAACGTGGTGAATTAGGGGAAAAAATCAGAAAACGGACGAGGTAGAAATCGAAATAAATCTGCATATATATAAATGGATAAAACGAATTGAAGGAAATAGAAGAGAGAGGGGGAGAAAGGTCATCACAATACAGAAAAGAAATATGGAAAAAGGTTCAAGGGAAATAAAGACGGAGAGATAAAGAGAATACATTAAGTCGTCACAAAGCTGGTCGAGATGTCATCGGAGACTTCGCAAAGAAACCGGAATATTTTTAAAGGGTCCCCCGGGGGGGGGGGGGGGGGGGGGGGGGGGGCAGAGTGAGAAGAAAATAAATAAAGTGAGGACAGAAGATGTGTAGAAAGCAAGGGTAGCCCGAAGGAATAAAAAGTGAGGTGGAGGGAAGAGAAAGAGAAGAGAGAGAGAGAGAGAGAGAGAGAGAAGAGAGAGAGAGAGAGAAAGGGAGAGAAAGAGAAGATTCGAG
>NW_025918675.1:0-5000 GCF_019202785.1 Penaeus chinensis
CTTTCCTCTCTCTCTTTCTCTCTCTCTCCTCTCTCTCTCTCTCTCTCTGTCTCTCTCTCTATCTCTCTCATCACTCTCTATGTATCTGTCTATCGCTCTTCCGTTCCTTTCTCTCTCGATCTTCTTCCGTTTTTTTCTTTGACGAATAAATTGTCTTTGTAATGAAAAGGGGATTTTCTTCTGCGATCCGTTTGTTGGTCGGGGAGGGGAGTCTCGTGTCCGAATCACATCTTCCGATAGAAAAAGAAAAAAACGTTCGAAATGAACGTTGGACTAGCGAAATTTTTGGAAAGGTTAAAGGAGAGATATAACCTAGCACTCCCTACCCAGGGAAGGAGAAAAGTAGAGAGGGGGGAAGTGGGAGAGGAGAAGAGAAGAGACAGATAGACAGACGAAAGACATAAATTTCATAGGGAGAGAGGTTTCGAGAGAGAAAAGTAGGAGATAGGATAGAGAGAGAGAGAAGAGAGAGAAGAGGAGAGAGATAGAGAGAGAGAGAGAGAAGACAGAAGAAGAAAGAGAGAGAGATAAAGAGAAGAGAGAGAGAGGAGAGAGAGAGAGAAGAGAGAGAGAAGAAGCAGAGGAGAGAGAGAGAGAGAGAGGTTAGGGACGAAAGAGAGAGAGAGAGAGAGAGTGTGTGAGAGAGAGAGAGAAAAGGAGAGAGGAGGGAAGAGACAGACAACAGACAGACAGAAACAGACATGCTTAGGGGGAAGAATAAAGAGAGAGAGAAAAAAAAAAAAAATGAGAAGGAGGGAGGGAGAGAGAGAGAGAGTGAAAGAAAAGAATAAACAACAAGGAAACCAAAATATAAAATGTTACAAACCCGATGCCAAGAAATAAATAGATTTAAGTTACCCTGTTTATTGTATACCATCAGTACTGTTTTACTTTTCCTATCACTGTCGTTACTAACATTATCATTGATATGTTAAAAATAAAAACCACGAAGAAGGATTACAAAAACGAAAAGAAAAAGAAACAAAAAAAAAAAATCCCAAAAGATAAAAATTTAAAAATAAAATAAAGTAAATCCAACTCCTATGTATAGATTTCTTCGCAGCCTCTCGCCTGTGGCTACAGATCCCTATTCTAATGCACCAAAATCCATCCTCTCTTTCCTTCTCATAAGAACTAACAGCGATTTCCGACCCATTTCCAAAGATCAAAGTCGACAGGCCGGTCTCCGAACACACACAAATGGCAGGTTATGGAGATGAACCTGAAGTCTGTGTTTTCTGTTTCTTTTCACTTCTTTTTTACTGCTCGGCCCCAATGACATGATCCACTGAAAATGGCCGTTATCGTTCGAAAGATATGAGATTGGATATATTCAATAAGACTTATGAGTGGGATAAAGGTTTGATTTGTGAGATAAGAATAATGGAGTGAAACGTGTATATATCCCCCAAAAATTCTCATCAGATAAAAACGATAAGAAGAGACACTCAACGACATGGATCCTTTACATGTATCAAAGGCTGCCTTTAACTGTACCATTGCATACGTGTTTTCCAAAAAAGCCAACTAGCACTCTAAACGCCTTTGTAACTATATAAGCAGTACGGTAGGGGTGGAAGAACAAAAAACAAAAACAAAAAAGAAAAAAAAACGCAGGAAAAATGTTTGGGAAGACTGAAACCCGTAAGATAGAAGAGAATGTTCGCGAGAACAATAAAGGGACTGCAGTTGCCGGCGATGCAGAGGCATCAGGCCGGCGCACGCGAGGCTTCGCTCGCCGCTCGAATCCTCGCGAGTGGTTGTCTGTCTGTCTGTTCCGTCTGTCGTGTGCTCTTTCTGTCTGCCTTGAATACCTGTCTGTCTTTCTGTCAGTCTTGTATAGAATCGATAGAGCGATATATAGACATAGAAGATATGAAGATACTTCAAACAGAGGGAAAGGCTGATGAATATAGAGAGAGGCATATATGGATACAGTAAATATATATCTATTGTGAATCTAGCTAATTACGGACTAACTATTTATCTATAAATTCAATGATCTATCTATTCACTCTATCTATATGTAAATATGTATTTTATGTATATTTCATAATATACATATATAATATATATATATATATAAACTATAGATATATATATAGTATATAAAAAATGTGTGTATAAAAGGTATGAATGAGAATGAATATCTTCACAATACAAGAGATAGTATTTGAACCGTTTATACGTATTATAATCATAAATGTGTGTGTGTGTGTTGGTGTGTGTGTGTGTATATAGATAGACAGATTAGATAGATAGATAGATAGATAGATATAAGATATAGAATGTTAGATATATTTGTATATATATTACATAAACATATATATATAAGTATATATATATATATATATAATATTTATTATATAATTATATATATATATATAATAAAGATAGAGAGAGAGAGAGATAGAGAGAGGAGAGAGAGAATAGAATAGATTAGATATAGATATGTATATACTGTATATATATAATATATATATATATATATATATATATATATATATATATATGTGTTTATATATACATATATATAATTCATATTATACACACACACACACAAATAAGGCACACACACACACACATAATATATTTATATATATAATATATATATATTATATATATATAATAAATATATAGTGTATATATACATATTGTGTGTGTGTGTGGTGTGTGTGTGTGTGATGTGAAGTGTTGTGCCGTGTTCTTTTGTAAGCATGTCTCCCCCTTTTTGCGTTTTGTGTTTTTTTTGTTTTCACTAACATTCTAAAAAAATACATTAGATATATAAATGTCCCTTCTGTGTTGTCCCGTATTTTCTCCCTTTTTTCTCTTAACAACACTTCCATCCTCCCGCTTTCAAGCTGCAATTTATCCCCGTCGCGCGAATCCCCCAAACCTCAAGGCTTCAATCGATCTTCTCTTCATCCTCTCTCTCTCTCTCTCAATCTCGTCCTCGTCTCAATCTCTCTCTCTCTCTCTCACTCACTCTCGCTTTCCCTTCTACCTTCCTCTTCTCTTCCTCCCCCACCTCCTTCTCACCTCATCCCCCCCTCTACCCTCTCCTCTTTCTTTTCTATTTCCCCCCTCCTCCTCCTCCCCTCCTCCTAACTCCTCCACCTTCTCCTCCTCCTCCTCCTGCTCCCCTCCCCACCTCCCCCTTCATCCTCCACCCCTCCGCCCTCATCACCTCTTCCTCCTTCCCACCCACCGCCCCTATCCTCCTCCTTCGTCGCCCTCCCAATCCTCCACCTCCTTCCTCCACCATCGCCCTCGCCAAGAATGATGAATCATACAACATAACGACGTGCAAAAGAATCGGCGAAAAAAGGCACCATAAGATGAGTGCCTACATTACTTTGTCTCCGTTATGTTTAAGTTTTCAAAGTCACGACCAAAGTAAATGTTGATTCGGGCTTCCCTTGTAGACCTCGGGTTGTTAGTGGCGTGGTGTTGGGACGGAAGAACGGGGGGGAGGGAGGGAAGGATGGAGGAGGAGGAGGAGAGGGGAAGGGTAAGGGGGAGAGAGGGGGAAAGGGGAGGGCAAGAGAGGAGAAGGGGAAAGGGGGAATGGCGAAAGAGGAAAGAGGAAGGGCAGAAGAAAATAGGGGGAAAGGGTAAGGAGAGGAAAGGGGGGAATGGGTGAAAAGGGAAAGGGGTTTTTGGAAGGGGGGACCAAGATAGGGTGAAAAGGGAGGGGAGAGGGAAATTTTCTTACGCGGGGGTTAGGGACCAGAGGGAGTGTGGGGGAAAAAGGGGGAAAGGGGGGGGAAAAGAGATCTGGAAGGGGAGGGACGGAGGGGGAAAGAAAAAGGGGGGAGGGGTTAAAGGAGGGGGCGGGCGGGGGAAAGGGAAAAAAGGGGGAGGAAGGTGGGAAGTTTCGAGAGCCAAAGGGGTGGGGGGGGGAGGGAGGAAAAAAGAGACTTTGGGGGAAAAAAATTTTAAGAAGAAGAATGAAGGAATGAAAAAGGTGGGGGGAAAAAAAATAAAATTTTGGGGGAAGTGAAGAGAAAGAGGGCATGGGCGGGGGGAGAAGGGGGAAGGAGGGAGGGGGAAGCTGGGGGGGTGAAAGGAAAAAAAAAGAGGGGGTAGAGAAGGCATGGGGAGGGGGGAAGGGGCGGGGGGAGGGAGAAAGGGGGGTTGAAGAGTAGGGGAGAGGGGGGGCAAGGGGGGGGGGGGGAAGGGGGGACCGGAGGTTGAGAGAGGAGCGGGGGGGGGGAGAGGGGGGAGAGGGGCCAGGGGGAATCGCGGGACATACAATGGCCGAGCCCCACAATGATTCCTCCGAGTAATTAACGATCCAAAAAAGGTCCCGGGGCGATTGCTTGGCGAGATAGCGTTTGCCGGGGCGCGCTTATCGGGGCCATCGCCCAAATGAACCGCCGGAAAATGAGCCATTAACCATCATCGGAGAGCCCAAACTGTGCTCGCGCGCCATCTTTGACTTTCCCCTTGGGCGCGAGAAATCCCAAATAGCGAAAAGAGAGAAAGAAAAAAAGCAAATCACATCGGGGCGAAATCGGTTCCTCCCGAGCCCTAAGCCCTAATAAAAAGCGTCATAAGCGCAGGCGCCCGATTGGCGCTGGGGGCAGGGGGGGGCCTCCGGGGGGGGGGGGGGGGTTCAGACAAAGGGGAGGGGAAGGGGGAGAGAGGGGGGGGGAAGGAAGGGAGGGGATGGGGGGAGGGGAAAATGGGGAGAGAAAGGCGGGGGAAGGGGGGGAGGGGGGGAATTTGAAGGGGAAGGGGAGGGAAAACGGGAGGAGGGAGAAGTGGGGGGATGTGAGGGGGGAGGAGAGGAAAGCAGGAGGAGGGGGGCGAGTGGAAAGGGGGAGGAGAAGAGGGGAAAAGGGGGAGGAGGGGGGAAAAAAGGATAGAGGGGAGTGGAAAGAGGAAGGGGAAAAATGGGAGGGGGGGGAAGAGGTGGAGGATGGGGGGAGGGGGGGGTGGGGGGGGAGAGTTTTAGAAATTAAATTCTGGCCAAAAGGGTTTACCCAACTTAG
>NW_025918678.1:7500-10337 GCF_019202785.1 Penaeus chinensis
GAAGAGGTGTTAGTCCTAATTAACGATCGAGTGGTGAGCGAATGTAAGTGAATCTGGTTGAAAAATGATAAAAGAGGAAGTGGGAAGGGTGATGAAGCGAGGGAGGAGGGAGGAGAGGAGGGGAAGGGAAGAGGGGGGGAAGGAGGAGGAGGAGGGGAAGAGAAAAGGGGAAGAAGGAGGAGAGGAGGGAAGAGAGGAGGGGAAGGGAAGAAGAGGAGGAGGGGAAGGGAAGAGAGGGGTAAGAGAGTAGGAGAGAGAGGAGAGAGGAGGGGGAGGGGAAAGGAAGGGAAGGAGGGGAAGGAGGAAGGGAAAAGATGGGAGGTGAGAAGAGGAAGAGAGAGAGAGAGGAAGGAACGCTGAAAACAAATAAAATAAATATACAGGCTGGTGGAGCGAGGGGGAGAGGGGGGAGGAGGCGGAGGGGAGGGGGAGGGGAGGCAGAGGGGAGGGTGAGGGGAAGGGGAGAGGAAGGGGGAGAAGAAGGGGGAGTGGGGAGGGAAAATAAACGGCTCAGGGACGAGGGACGAGGCGCAGAGGAGGAGAGGGACGATTGAGGAAAAGGAGAGGAGAGGAAAATGGAAATGACCCAGTAGTTCTTCAGTCTTAAACGGATGAAGACACAGAGAATCGCGACCCTAGATGAATAGCTTAAAAAGATAAGAATAAAGATGAGGGAAAAGGGTTCATCTTCCCCTACCCCCCCAAAAGATTACATAAGGGCTAATCAAATCATAATGATAATGATAATAACAATGAAGATTGTAATGATAATGTTAAGAATGATAAGAAATCGTAATAACAATAATAACAATAATAATATTAATAATGATAATGATAATGGTAATGATGATAGGAAAAATGACATTAATAACGGTAATGATAATATTAATAATAATGATAATAACAACAACAACAATAATAATAACCATAGTAATGATGATAATAATAATAATGATGATGATAATGATAATAATAAAAATAGTAATAATAATAATAGTAATAATGATGATGATAATGATAATGATAATAATAGTAATAGTAATAATAATAATAATAATAATAATAATAATAATAATAATAATAATAATGATAATAGTGATAATGATAACAATAGCAATAATAATAGTAATAATAGTAATAACAATAATGATAATGATAATGAAAATGATAATAATAATGATAATAAAAATAATAATAATATTAATAACAACGATAATAATAATGATAAGAAAAACAACTACAACATTAACAACAATGATAATAGAAATAATAATATTACTGCTAATAATAATGATAATGATAAGAACAACAACAACAATAACAACAATAATAATAGTAATGATAATAATAATAAGGATAATAATAATAAGGATAATAGTAATAAACAAAATAACAATAATGATATTAATAATAATAGTAATAACAAGGATGACAATAATGATACTGACAAGAAAAAATAATGATTAGAACAACAACAACAATAACAACAACAATAACAACAATAATAATAATAATAATAATAATAATGAAAATAATAACAATAACAACAACAATAATAATAATAATAATAATAATAATGAAAATAATAACAATAACAACAACAATAATAATAATAATAATAATAATAATAATGAAAATAATAATAATGATAATAATAATGATAATAATAAGGAAAAGCCAGCAACGACACAGAGATTTATTTTTGACGTCAATCGAAGCCCCTAAACTAAATGGGTCTGCGGGGGATGATGAAACAAATATGTTGTATATTTTTAGTAAGTGCACGAATGATTGACAGAGAGAGAGAGACAGACAGAGAAAGAAAAATAAGAAAGACACAGAGAGAAAGAGCCAAAGCACGAGAGTACACCCAAAAATAGAGAGAGAGAGAGAGAGAGAGTGAGAGAGAGAGAGAGAGAAAGAGATAGAGATATAGATAGATAGATAGATAGAGAGATAGTTAGATAGAGAGAGAGAGAGATAGAGAGAGAGCGAGAGACCGCGAGAGAACAAGACCACAATCCGAGCAGTAAACAAACGAGGGACTCCTTTGTCGAAAGAGCCGCACTCCGCACTAAGGACGGGGCAGAACACACACAGTTCATACGATTTCCCGGAATTCAGAAGCACTCATATTTTTCCTTCCCTCTTTTCCTCCTTAGTCATGTCTTAAGTTACTGAAGTTACGTGTGAAAGACTTCAGGTGCGGATGTGGAGCGTAAAAGGAAGAGGAGGAGGAAGAGAAGAAGGTAGAGGAAGAGGAGGAGGAAGAGGAGGTGGAGGTGGAGCGTAAAAGGAAGAGGAGGAGGAAGAGAAGAAGGTAGAGGAGGTGGAGTGTAAAAGGAAGAGGAGGAGGAAGAGAATAAGAGGAGGTGGAGGAAGAAGAGGAGGTGGAGGGGGAGGAAGAGAAAAGGAAGAGGAAGTGGAGGAGGAGGAAGAAGTGGAGGAAGAGGAAGAGGAGATGGAGGGGAAAGAGGAGAAAGAGAAGAAGGAAGAGGAGGTGGAGGAGGAGGTGGAGGGGGAAGAGAAGAAGGAGAAGGGGAAGAGGAAGGAAGAGTAGGAGGAGAAAGAGAAGGAAGAGAAGATGTAGGAGAAAGAGGAAGGAGAAGGAAAAGAAGAAGAACGAGGAAGAGGAAGAAGAGAAAGAAGAAGAAAAATAAGAAAGAGAAAGACAAGAAGGAAGAGGAGGAAGAAAAAGAAAAGAATGATATAAGAATCAAGAGAACGAGACGAGAAGCAGGGAAGTGAAGAGAGAAAACACACACATTAACCGCCTCTGAGTTAAGAGCGCCCGGATTTATTTAAACGCTAAAGGGAATCCACCCAAGAACAGGCCT
>NW_025918679.1:0-5000 GCF_019202785.1 Penaeus chinensis
CTATATAACGGATATGTACACCCACACATTATATTACTGACCAAGGTTAACTGGCCACAGGGCCCTTGGCTATTTTTCGAAATTTTTAGTTCTGAAAACCAGTATATATATGGTGGTTAAATATCAAAAATTGCAAAAAAATAAATTTTATATAAATATATATAAATATATATAAATATTTTTATACAAAATTTTTTTAAATAATATAGATTTTGTAAATATTTGGTATTTTTAAAATTTTATATATAATAAAAATAAAATTATAATTTATATAAATATATCCTAATAATATAATAAAATAATTAATATAAATATATAAATTTTAATAATAGGCTTCCAATGGGTGTTGTGTTAGTGTGTGTGTTTGTGTAGTCTGGTGTTTGTAATTGTTTATCATTTTATCCAAAATTTTCATAAATAAAACCACAAACACTCATATCGTACTTTTTACAATATGTTAATTACTACTACATAAAATAAAAATACACAAACAGACCACCCCAAAACATATTATTTATGCATGTATTCGGCACACATACGGAAGCAAATTAAAAATTTTCATTCAGAAAAATTTTTATTTGTATATACATGTTTTATATATTAAAAAAGCATATATACAAATAATTTTGTTTATAATATAAATAATAACTTATTTGGAAATATATATTTAATATATACAATTATATAATATATAATATAATAATATATAATAAATTTTATATAAATAATATATAACAATTATATTAATTTTATATATATATTATATAATATATATATATAATATATATATAATTAAAATTTCCCACAATTTGCGCCATTCCGTCTGAAATTTGGATTTACGTCGCGAAATTTTAAATTGGAAAAAAAAAACGTCTTGACCCCAACGACCCGTTGGAGAACAAGCGATGGGGACCTCGCGCCATTTCTCAAGACGCGCCCTGCAAACCCCCGCCAAAAAGGGGCCTTTTAAAGGGTAAAAAGCCGAAAAAAAAGTAAGGTTTTCACCCATTGAACGGGGGCACTCGGTAAAAACTATCCGCTACTCCCTGCTGTCCCCTCAAGAATCGGGACTATATCCCCCCCAGGAAATCGTAAGATAGATATAAATAATAATTTACAAAAAGAATTTAGGTGATTTTTAAATTAAGGATACTTTTTTCATGGTTTTGTGAGGGTTAAAGGGTAATGTAAAATTGGTAATGGGTTTTTTTTTGAAAAAATAAAAAAAAAAACATTACTTGCTTTTTGCTTTTTCCATAAAAATAATATAAAAAAATAAATAAAAGAAATAAATACTAAACAAGAAAATATAAAATTCTACTACGTGGATTTTAATAAAAAAAATATATTCTAAGAACCTGGAAATTTTCATAATACATGGAGAAATAAACTATTCTTTAAAACTTTATTAGGGATTGTAGTTACATCATTTCCCTAAATAAGATAAATCTCACAAAAAAAACATCCGTAAAAATGGGGGCCTGACCGGGATTTTTTTTATTTTTTTGATAAAATTTTTTTTATGCACCATCAAAATCTCTTTTTGTTGATCATTTATTTATTGCAGGTTTGTCAATATGTTACTTTTGATTTCATTAGACTAAAAGTTTTATACTGAATAGTATTTCTGCTAAATGATAATGGAGTACTTGGAACTGATCACTCCCTCTTGCTTGGGCCCCTTTAAAACTGTAAAAATACCGGATTCTCCATTCAAAATAGTAGCTTGATAGTCAGGACTCTAAATAATCACGCTTTGGCAGACAGCGTAGTCCGACCAGGGAAAAAGGAATTCATCGGATCTACTTAGGGGATATTAATGCCGTACTTTACATTTTAAAGTAAAAATCCGGATCTTCCCCCCCCAAGTTAATTAATACCGTAACTTATTTCTCATAGAGGGCGATTATTACAAATTTAAAGGCCGCTTTATCTTATCCGTTAACATCCCCCTACTTTTTAAGGGGGGGATCACAAAAAAATCACTGTAATAGTGTTTATGAACAGGGTTAGGGATTCATTTCCCGGGGATTTTAAAACCCTACCCTTTTTTTTTTGTTCAGAAAACCCGGGAAATTTTTTCCACGTACTTTCTCTAGTTTGGCTAAGCAAGGGCAAAAATGCTGGAAAAATTTTTCTTGTTTCCGTTTTGCTTATTCTGGTATTTGTAACCATTATTAACTTGGTGTTAGTACTCATTAAGTTTACTGTTCGAGATTAGCCGTCAACTAAATAGGGGTTATTTGCAAACAAATTCCCGCAAAATTTCAATTTTATTTTTGCTACAAAGTCGTCGAACTTAACTTCTATTCCAAATAATATTCCTTTTAATAGTCTACATTTTAAACCCAAAAATTTTGGAAAAAACCTACACTTGAACAATTAGCCAACCTATTAAGAAAAATGATTGGCGCTTTTTTTGCTCATTTCTTCTGGTACCTTTCGGGGTTTAGCAACTAGAAAGTAATTAAGGGAAATAGTATTAGAAAATCTAATTTAAAGAGATTTTCTTCCTCTGAAGCACTGATTCTTTAAAAACCAAAAACCCGAACTGCTTGACGTTGAGACACTTCCATGAGTCTGATCAAAAAAGAGGAGTCTTTCCACTGCTCACTAAATTTTAAAAAATAGCTTTGATTTTTTTAAATTTAAAGGGAGAAAAGCAAAGATTTGAAGGAGAGCAATGGGGAAATAAAATAGCTAAAAATTAAATTAGAAGAAGAAAACTGAAGCTAATTAATTGCCGGGGATAATGATTCTGTCATTATGATACGTTCAATTTAACTAAGAAACTACCCTTTTCCCCATTTCTTTAAAATTTATCTGTGGCTCATTCCGTAACTTTTTTGGGAAAAATGCTGAACACTTTTAAATGGCCTATGCTGAGTTTGGACTTGGCTTCTCCAACCTAATTTTAAACCGGGGAAAGCTGCCATCACCTTTTCAAATCTTGATTGCATTGATGATTATGGGAAACCATAAAACAGTCTATTCTTGATGCTTATGCAAACACACCAATCACAAAAGTTTCGAAAATCTTACTAAGTCTCCTCATGGTACTTTGCTGAATTTTTTCTGAGAAGGCTAGATTGTTTAACAAAAGGGTAGATTCACTTCAACTAAATCTTTCTCACAATTAAAAAAACTTCTTATTTAGAAGAAGGTAAAAAAAGTTACCCTTCGATATCCTTAAGAATATTAAAGTTTAGGGGTAAAAACCGATCTCTTAAAAGCGCACAAATAGCGATCATTTGGGGCTTTGAAAGGTCACACCCTGGGTAAGGTAAAAAGGGTTTTTAGATTTTAGGAAACAGTCCCCTCTGGTGAAAACCTTGGGAATGGTGGAAAAGCTGGCAAAATGCACATTAAACTTTGTTCTATTGCAAGCGAGCGGGTTCATACCATAGACAAGTGCAAAGACCCAAAGTGAAAAGGGCGGGTATAAATGTAAACCATTCTAAGCCCAAAAGCATCCAACTTTAAACAAACCAGTGGAAAAGTGTGCAAATTAAACTCTCCAGATCCTTTCAGTGATTTTAATTATGGGGGAAAACTGTCTTCTTGATTCAAAGAATCATATCCATACTCTTTCCTTAGGGACACGGGAGCTGCTCAAAGTAATTTCTAAAGTTTGTTTTAAACTGGAATGGAGACAAAATAACGGGTGAAAAAGTTCTTGTTAAAGACTTGATTTCCCAAAAAATGGTTATAAACTAGCAAATTTTCTCAATTTCTGATTTTGTATCAGGGGAAATAAAGAAGCTGGACGAAAATAATTTCCCAAATTGAGGAATAAGTTTAATTTTTGGGGAAGACCCAGCGGGGAAAATTTTAGTGTACCCACAATTAATTTTGTTGTTAACCCTTTTAAAACCTATAGCCCAACTAAAAGAAACTGGATCAGAAACAACTCATTTTTTCCCCTTTGTGGTGCTGTTATTTCGTTCTAAGCTTTATAAGAATCTTCCTTAAAAAAGAAAATCCAGTTGATAATTTATTCCAAGAGGATAAACACGAAGTAAATAATTGCAGCTCAAAAACGATGACCCTCTCTTGCAAAAGGGCAGACATGTTGCCTAAGACAGTTTTAAAAAATCCAAAAAGGTCCCTGGTTTTTATATCATGACGGACTATTTAAAGAAGTATTCCGTCCCTGAAACTCCGTGCTTTAGATACATGGTCAGAAGTACATCAAGTTGTAAATTTCCCTTGTCAGTTCGGAAATCAGTCTGACACTTGCACATGATGGTTTAGCAGGTCACTTAGGTATTCAAAAACATACAAGAAAATACTTCAAATTTCTATTGGCCAGGTATGAAGAAAATGTTACAACTATTTATCAGTCTTGCCATGTGTGTTAAAATTGGGAAAACCCAATCAAATAATTCCAAGAAAATCCTATACATCCTATCGAGTAGACCCCAAAAATCCATTTGAAAGAATTGTAATTGACTGTGTAGGACCACTTTCCTAAAACAAAGAAAGGGAAACCCTTATCTCTTTACAATTATGGATACTGCTACAAGATTTCAGAGGTTTACCCTTTAAAGAAAATTTCTTTCCATTCCATTGTAAATTTTCTAAATTCATTTTTCACTTCATTGGAATCCCTAAGAGATTCAAAGTGACAAGGCAGTAATTTACAAGTGACTTGTTTCAAAAAGTCTTAACTGTTAGGTATCTTCGCAACAAATGTCAACAGCTTATCATCCCCATATCAAAAGGGTTTCACTTGAAGATTTCACCCCGGACCTTAAAATCTATGCTAAAAAGTATTGCTTAGAAACAGGGAATTACTGGGATGAAACTTTTATTTTCTTCTGTTTGCCCTGAGGGAATTCCACAAGAATCCCTTGGATATTCTTCCCTTTGAATTACAAAATGGAAAACAGATTAGAGGTCCACTTAAATTCTTAAAGATAGTGGTTTTCAGACTCTTCAGATTCCCCTAATCAAACAGTGGCTCTTACATAGATAATCTTAGAGCTAAGTTATTTAGA
>NW_025918680.1:0-11345 GCF_019202785.1 Penaeus chinensis
TCGAGAGCTTCTTCGCTATACATGATTAATAAATCTGGTGATAACCTCACAGTCTTTCTTTATCTCTACCCAGTCATCCAATTTCCTCTTTGAAATTGATGGCAACTTTTTTATCATGGTATAGCTACTTTATTCATTTACGATCTCTTCTATCGATCTTCCTATGTTCTCTAGCAATTCTTCAGTTTATCATACTTTTATACAGGTGAACGCTTCACATAGTTCATATAACATAATATACAAGTCTTTTTGTTTCAATGGATTTTTCTATTAACATTCCCTCAACATAAAATTGCATTTCTTGTTTCTCTTTTCAAATCTATATCCAAACTGTTCATCTGTGTCCCTTTTTTTTCTAATGATTGTTCTATTCCGAGTAAAATATTACTCTTAAAAACGATTTTCGTTACATAACTCATTAGAATCATGACTCTGTCAACTTTATTCATTTATAGTTTCAGATTCTTTTGGTAGGACCGTGAGGATAGACTCGAGTAGTTCCTCAAAAGGACTTTTCGAATCATATACATAAATTAACCAAATCAACAAACTCACATCTATTAAAGATTGAATTGTTTCAAGAGAAACTAATCATAATATAATTTCAATTTTCCATCTCTATCTTTTTAATGCATGTTTTAATCTCTTTACTCGTTAATGGCCCCTCCCTCGATCAAATATCTCCTCCATGTTGAGCTTTTTATTGTATTCGATTCTGAATAAAGACTTGTATTATGATTCTGTCCACCTTTTCTTAACTTGGTTTAGCTTCTATCTACATTTTGTTGTGATCATCTCTTTTCTTCTCAACGCTGTTCCAGATATTTTTCTCTACTTGTTCTATACATCTTTTGAAGTCTTATCGTATAATAACCAATTGAATATATATATATATCTCATATTTAGGATTTTATATCTTACCTCTTGGTAATTATACAGTGATTTCATAAACCGATATATACTGATCGACAGATAATGAAAACGGTTCCCCCTCATTGCTATAGAACTTCGTCTTTTGATTTGCTTGTCATATAATATATATTTATATCTCTATCTATATTACTTATAGTTATATGGAAATATAATAATACTTTATATTAATCTAACAAATGATTAGTTTCTATATTTACAATAACAGTGAATCATCCCCAACCTACATTACAAATAATATTTCTTAATCTGTATTATGTTCATGGTATTTTATATACAAGCCTATTTATTAAATCTTTTATTATATTCATTTCATTTACATTACAAATATATGTTTTTAATCTTTTTATATTCGTGTCATTTATATTAAATATATGTTTTTAAATATTTTAGTGTCATTTAAATTAAATATATGTTTTTTAATCTTTTATTATATTCGTGTCCTTTTATATTAGAAATATATGTTTTTTATATCTTTATAAATTCAGGTCAATTATATAAAAAATCACGTATCCTTTCTCAAAATCTATATACATATCTATTTACTTTTCATAATATGAACCCTTAGGACCATGAAGTCCATATATAATTCATATATTGGAATATTCCAGACATATACTGGATATTCCATTAATATTATATTATCTATTTTTATTTCTTATTATTTTTCATCTGGTATTGGTTATTGTAGAGGTCTGCAAAGCTGAAAAAAAAAGAGAAATATAAAATTGAAAGAATAATTTTATGGTTATATTGCAATAATAATTTATATATATATATATATAAATATAAATATTAGTTTATTTTTTGGCTATAGTTTTTCATTTTTTCTTTACCTGTACTGCATTTGTGATTTTCATTAGGATTTTTATCATCTCGAATTCTTACAAATCTTGGAAATCTCTAAGAAAAGCCCCTTTTCTGGATCAACCTATAAGTATAAAATTTAAATACACCATTAGACATAATATTTGTCTTTTTTTTTCCCTAAAAAATAACAATATCTCTATTAAATAATTTTAATATCGTTAAAACATACCAGTCCCTACGCAGCTTTGGGGTATATAGAGTGAAGAGGGGAATAGATCTGCACACTTAATCTCCCAAACTTTCCAGAGGCTTAAACCAGTGACAGGACCAGTACCATTTTCATAACTAGAATATAATGAAGAATATATACATATTCCAAAATTTTTTTAAAAGAAATATATACTTGTTCCATTCATACCACAGTAAAAATTATTCATTAAAAAATATAAATATAAAACGGTCTATATAATAACCTAAAACAAACCTATAATTAGTCATATGGTTTTCTAAAAAAACAGTATTGTTGGAAAAAGGGAGAACATTCTTGTAAATTTTTGGTTTCTGTAAAACCCGTACCAAACTGAAATGTAAAATTGATAATTTTCCAAATATGAATTTCATACTCATTTGTATATCAATATTGAGGCTATTAAGAAAAAACAACATACCTTGCACAAAGACACCTGAAATTTGTCTTAGTTTCATCATAGCATGCTTACAAAAACTTTTCAAATTGCCCAGTGCTCTTGGCTGGCCTAAATAGCCTCCAATGACCACAACATCAAATTGTATCCCCCCAGACAGTAATTAGTTACCGAATTTAATTTGTAATATATATAATATATATATATATATATAATATAATATATATATATATACCATGATTAAATGACAATCGATGTAATATACAAGAACTAACCAAGTTTATTATATATAAATATGAAAAAAAAAACCATGAGACATACACTATACGGTATTCCTTCCTTCAATTTTAAACCATTTGTGTGATCGTTTTCCTATATCGTAAATTAGCATTCACATCCATATATTTGATCCATGAGACCCTCACAATTTCTGAAAATTTCACATTTATAATATTACATAGTGATTTTGATAATATGTTGATTTTATAATATCATGTTTTCCCATGCTATGGAATAAAGTAATTCACCTTTAAGGGGATTCCTCCATAAATTCTTAATATCTCTTATTAGTGGAGTCCATTATTCTTTGCAAAGATAAATCTCCCTTCTTTCTCTTAAAATTATTTCGTAGAAAGAGTACGACGGATCATCGAAATGACTATCTTGACCATGATTCGCCATTCAGAGATAAAGCAAACAAAGGGAAATATTCATATGTGTACATTGAATCCTTTTCATTAACACCTGAAAGTTAAAAAAGACATATCTTTTTTTAGATTATATTCGCAGTTTTATATTTGTAAATATTTTATGGGATTTCTATATATGTATATATAATTCGTAAAAGTTAAATGTATATATTACCATTCTCTTCTGGTACTTAGGACTTGGAAGGGTAAATTATGCTGGTTTTTCTTTATTCACAAGCCACAACCTCCGCGTCAATGATACATGATTTAACATCTTTTCCCAATACATATTCTCAAGATGAAAATAACATCGGATAATTTGTTGTGTTATTATTCTTGATTCCTACTATATATATTGATTTGTAACCATCATCCTTTAATGGATCTGTAATAAATATATATATATATACATATATAATATAAACGAATAGATATAAATTATTTAAAAAAGGTGTTTATATAAAACAAACTCTAATTTTATTAGGAAGTAAACATATATATACCTGTGCTCTCTCCCCACATACTTGAATTCACAAGTAAACTTGACATTCTCAACGCTTCAAGACTTCAGAAATTCCAGTAGTAGGAATGAGCTAACCTCGATTTCAAATGGAATTCCAGGGGTAAGGGAGCATTATTTGGGGAGTTCCCTCTCAATCCCTTCGGTTAAAAGGATTGGTATGATCTTATCATAATATGAGGGAATTCACTGAAAATAAGATATAATATATATAATTATATATATATAAATCTTATATTTTGCTATGTTCATTTTTCTTTACCTTTACTGCAATTGTGATTTTCTTTAGGATTTTTATCATCCCACGATTCTTACAAATCTTGGAAATCTCAAAGAAATGCCCTTATTCCCTGGATCAACCTATAAGTATAAAAATTAATATCACCATTAGAAATAATATTGTTTTTTTTCTAAAATATAACAATATCTCTATTAAATATTTAATATTCGTTAAAACATACCAGTCCTAATGCAGCGTTGTATATAGTGAAAGGGAAAGAGTCTGCCACTTAATCCCAAACTTGCCACAGCTTAAACATGATTCAGGACCAGTAAACCATTTTCAGACTAGAATTAATGAAGAATATATTACAATCAAATTTTAAAGAAATATTTACTTGGTTCAATTCATACCACAGTAAAAAATTTTCATTAAAAAATAGAAATGAACGGTGCCTTTTAACCCTAAATACAAACCTATAAGTAGTCATTGGTTTTTGCTACCAATTATGTTGGAAAAGGTAGAACATTCTGTTAATTTGTTCTGTAAAACCCGTACCAATCTAAATGAAAAATTGATATTCAAATATGAATTTGACAGACTCATTGTAGATTAATATTGAGGCTATAAGAAAAAACACATACCTGCACAAAGACTGGAATTTGTCTTTATTTCATCATAGCAAGCTCCAAGAAACCTTTCCATATGGCCCAGTGCGCTTGCCTTGGCCGAAATATCCTCCAATGACCACAACAAATCAATTGTATCCATCCCCCATACTGGAATTATTACCAGTTAATTTGTATAATATTATTATAATAATATATATATATATATTATATATATATATAAAAATATAGGTATATAACTTACATGATTAAATGACAATCGATGTAATATACAAGAACTAACATGTTATATATAATATGAAAAAAAAAACATGAGACATACTCTATAAGGTAGTCCGTCTTCAATTTTAACCATTGTGTGATCGTTTTCCTATAATCGTAAATAGCATTCATCCAAGATTTGATCATGTGAGACCCTCACCTTTTTCTGAAAAGTACATTTATATATTATGCAATATGGATATTTGATAATTGTGGATTTTAAATAGCATGTTTTTCCCATGGCGAATGGAATAAAGTAATTCACCTTAAGGGATTCCTCCATAAATTCTCTAATATCTTCTGTATTAGTGGAGTCCATATTCTTTGCAAAGATAAATCTCCCTTCTTTCTCTTTAAAAAATTAATTTCGTAATAGAGTACGACGTATCTCGAATGACTTCGTGACCAGTGAGTCCCATTCAGATAAAAGCAAAAACATAGGGAATATACATATGTGTACTTTGAGATCTTTTCATAACACCCGATAAGGTAAAAAAACATAATTTTTTTTTAGATTATATTCGATTTTATATTTGTAATTATTTTATGGGATTTCTATATATGTATATATAATAGTAAAGTTAAATGATTATATTACCTTTCCTCTATCTGGTACTTAGGACTTGAAAGGGTAAGAGTTTGCTGGTTTTCTTAGCCCAAATGCCACAACCTCCGCGTCAATGATACAAGATTTAACATCTTTTCCCATATAACATTTCTCAAGATGGAAATAACATCGGGATATTGGGTTGTGTATTTTCTTGATTCACTAGATATATGAATGTAACCATCATCCTTTAAATGGATCTTAAATATATATATATAATATATAATACATATATAATATAAACGAATAATATATAATTTAATTTAAAAAAGGTGTATATATAAAACAAACTCTAATTTTATTAGAAGTAAACATATACTATACCTGTGCTCTCTTCCCCATCATACTTGAATTCACAAGTTAACTTGACATTCTCAAAAACGCGTTCAAGACTTCAAAATTTCCAGTATAGTTGAGCTAACATCGATTGCCTTGGAATTCCAGTTAAGGGAGCAGTATTTGGGGAGTTCCTCAATCCCTTCGTTAAAAAGGATTGGTATGAACTTATCATATGAAGGAGAATTCACTGAAAAAAATATATATATATATATATATAATATATATATATATATAAAAATATTTAAATATATATTAAATATGGATATTTAATATATATTAACCTTGAAAAATATTATAATTAAAATACTGTACCATATAACAACCAATGACACGTTTAAAAAGTGCTAACCTTTTTTTTTTTAAATTTAAAAAAATTTACACAATTCTTTCTTGTAAAATCGTGCTTATAATTTTACCCTACTTTTCAAATTGGGGTTTTTTTTTAAAGGTTTTTAAACCCCAGGGTTTTTTCCCGGAAAAATTTAAAATTTGGTGGGTATTTTTTACCGGGGGGTTAAGGTAAAATTAAACTTGGGCTATGGCCTGAAAAAAAATATTTAAAAATTAAAAAAAGGGTTTTAAAATTAAAGGCTAAGACTTTTTAAAAAAATTTTAAAAACAATAATTTTGGGAAGGGTTTACTTTGGATTAAACCATAAACCCACCTGCAAAACCGGGCTTTTCCCCCCCAAAACCAAGCGAAGTTTTCCATTGGGGAGATCACAAGATAACGGAATTCGAACTCGACAGGGCAAATTTTAATTTTCCCCTTTTTTCTTGTCAAAAATTTTTACCGTGAGCCTTATGGGATAAGAAAATATCTTTCCTTTTAATATTTTAAAATTATAATATATATAGATAATGTATGTATGTAAAATAAAAATGTTATATTTATTTTTAAAAAAAAAAAATTTATATAACCTACCCTCAGGGCCCGCTAAGATGCAAAATTTTTTTTTAAACTTGGGCAAAGAGATCTTTACTTCCAAAATTTGGGAATTTTTTATTCTTTTTATCGGGAAAGGCATTACACAAAAAAACCGAGATCACCTTTCTGTTTTTTTTACTTGGTTTTAAACTTTTCAAAACTATTCTTGAAGCTTGGGCCAAATTTCTCGCATAAAAATTTTCTCCTATACCCCTCGGGGGCCTAAAAAAAAGAAAAAATTGGTTTGGGTAAAAATATAATTTAATTTTATAGATTTATATTCTATAAAAGAATAATCAAATTTTATTTTTTTTTTATATTTTAAAAAAACTTTAACATACCTTTTAAGGGAGGGGCTATTTTTTTTTTTGGAAAAAACCAAAATAGACACAACATAAAAAAATTTATCTGGGGGAAAAAACAATAAAAAGATCTAAAAAAATTTGGGCCCAAGGGCTCAAAAATCTTCCCCCCGACCGTTTGTTTTTTCAATAATTCATAGGTTGAAATAACCCTATAAGGGGTCCCCGAAAAATTGGGAAAAATTAAAATTAAAACCCCTTTTTTTAAAAAAAATAAAATTTTGGGTTTATTTACGGTAATATTAAATAATTTAACATTTTTACAAAATTTTTTACTCTTCACCCTCTTCCAGAAGGGATCGATAAGGGGGGAAATTGGGGCCTTAAAGGTTTAGAACCCACCCAAAACCGCTTTAAGGGATTTTTGGGGATGTTTTTATTTATTAAACTGGGTAAACTTTTGGGCCCTTTTTTCCCTTTTCCCAAAAAAGCAATTTTTTTTCGGTTTTATTTTATATTTTATAAAAAATAATGAAATTTAAAAATTAACTTTTTATAATAAATTTTTTTAAATTTTTAAACCATATTTTTATTTGTCACTTATTTGTTTCAATACTTTTAGATAACCCATTTTATTTTTAATATTTTTAATACTTATTTATTTCAATACTGTATAGACACTTATTTTTTTTCAAAACTGGATAGAAAACTTATTTAGTTTTAAAATTTCTTAAATTTCTATAAGATACTTTTTTAGTTTTTTATACTATAATTTCTATTTTTGATTTCTTAATTTGTTTCTTTTTAACTAAATTTTATTTCTAAAATAAATACTTTTTAGGTTCCAAAACTATATTTCTAAAGATTCTTTTTTAGTTTCAATAAATATATTTCTATATAGAATTTCTTGGTTTTGTTTCAAAAACCCAAATTTTTTAATAATTTAAAACTTAGAGTAGGGGAAATTGTAACGGGGCCTTTGATATTTTTTATATTTAAAAATGGAAAATATTAAATTATATATGGATTTGGGTTAAAGTTTTAGATGAGAAAAAGGGAAGAAAAAATACTCTATAATATACTCATTATATTTAAATTTTTTTCCCATGGATAGGAAAATTTATATTCATTTTTATATATATATAAATATAAAAAATTGTTGGATTTTAAAGATATAAAACCCTTTGGGATTTAATGAGAATTTTTTAATTTATTGGGCATTTTATTTAAATTTGTTAAAACACGAGGGGGATGTTTTTATTTTTTGGGCACAAGGGGCATGAATCATAAAACTTTAAGTCATAGATACTTGTTTGGGGAATTTGGGATAATCATAGGGGAGGGAAACCCGGATTTTATTGAAGGTGTACATGTTACGGGTTCCATCCTTGGGAAATTTTACTTTTTCCCGGGTAAATGTTTTAAAGATAATATATAGGGGTTTTTGGGGAACGTAAATACTTTTTGGGGCAAAACGGAAACGGGTTAGGGGCTATTTTTTCCCGGGGCCTTGGTAAGGGTTTTTCCTTTTTTATAAAATCCTTTTTTTTAGAAACCTTCTGGTTTATTGGCGGGGTAGTAACAATAATTATTTAAAATTTTTTACTTCCTTTCATTCAATTTTAAAACCCCCAATTTTACAATTTCGGGGCATATAGTGGTTTTTTGAATTTTTAAATTTTGATTTATATTTGTAGATAATTATCATTTTTAAGACCGTTCTTTAGCGGGGTTCGTCCTTTTTTGTCCGGGGGTAATTAAATTTTTCATCCTTTTTTTTATCAAGTTTTGAATACCCCGCTAAGGAATTTTCTTTTCCCTTGGGGAAAAATTAGGGGAAATAAATCGGGTTACAAAAACTAATTTTTCATATACCGGGACCTAGACAAATTCCAAATTTGTTATTGTCAATGTCAATGAACGAAGAGTCGTTGAATTAAATATTTTACTTTTCGATCCTTTTCAGGACAATAATCATAGCATGGGTTTAAATAAAAAAATGCACAGTTTTTTTCAAATTTTTTTTGTTAGTAAAACTAAGACTCAAAATTTTTTTTTTTTGGGATAAACAAAATAGGATTTTCTGTCGCCTTTGGGTTTTTGGGAAAATTTTTTTTCTTTGGGTATTAATAACCCCTTGGCCGGGTCCCTTTTCAATTGTTAAAATTTTTATTATTTTTTGGGAAGATTTCATTAAAATACAATACCGGGTTTTCAATCGGTTTAAAATAAAAAATAAAAAAACTTTTAATCAAAAACCCAAAGGGTAATGATAAAATTACATTTTTTATTAATCTGAGGAGTGTTTTTTTTTTTTTCAAAGTCTATCGTATTAACTTATTAAAACAAAAATTTATTCCACAAAAAAAATAATATAATTAATTGTATACTAGAGAACCCTTTTTTCTTTTCTTGTATTTTTTATTTAGGTATTTATATCTTTTTTGGGAAAAGTCAGTTTAAAAATTTTTTTTTAAACACATTTTCTATATTTTTATAGACTTTATTCCACCTTTATTTAAAATAGCAAATTTTTAATATCTGATTGCATTTTCATTAATAAATCACTTAAAGCAATTTTCATCACTTTAATATAGTTTAATTTCAAACATTGCTTTCAGGTATGTTTTATTTTTTCTTTTGAAAAACAAATTATCTTTTCCTTGATATGGTAAAAAATGATGAGAGAAATTTTATTTTTTTTCTTTTAAATTGAGTCACATCTTTACCAAAAAAGATTTTTTAAGGGGACGAATGTTTTTTTTCATTTTAAATTTAAGGAATAAGGTCGGGGTTCCCCTTTTAATATTTTTTTAAAAAAAAAAATTTCAAATCGTTTTCCCCTTAATAATTGCTCTAAAAACTTTAGAGGAAAATGCAATATCTCGATAATATCCGACCGGTTTCATCATAAGTTTTATAATGATAAAGTAAATCCGGCCTTTAATCCTCTCCTTACTTTCGGGATGATTGATTCAAGATTTTTTTTTGGTTTTATTTTGATATGAAATTTTTTTCCACCATTAGGAATCTTGGGGGTTCCTCTGACAGTAATATGTCATTTTAACCTCTTCCCCTTACAAAGGATTGTTTTTTTTTTGGGTCTAATTTCAAATTTTAAAAAGAGGGAGTTTAACAGAAAACATTAGATTTCCCAAATTTTTTCATTTCCCTTCTTAATTTTTAATCCAGAATTTTGGGTTAAACAAAAAGCCCTTTTGGTTCAGTTTAAACTCTCCATCGTTTCCGAGAGGTTCAATATTCTTTCAGACAAAACGGGGTTTCTCGATATTGGGGTATCCCCCTTCTGTTGTGCATTCAAAATCCCCCCATTGAAATAAATTTTAAAATTTTTATATTCCCATTTTTAATACAGGTTATTTCAAAAAATTTTTTTCTTCTTTATTTCCAAACCTTGGTAAAGAATAAAACAATTTTCTAATTTAAAAAATATTTATTTATCATGAATGGGTATTTTTATTTAAAAAAAATTTTATATATAAAATAATATTTTATATATATATAAACTTTTTATTCATATACAATTTCAATTAATATGGAATTTTTTAAAGGAAAATTACAATATACAACCCAAACCTTTTTTCACCGGGATAAAAAATATATATATTTATATATAATAAAAAAATTTTTATTTATAAATAAATTTATAATATAAAAATTTTTTTAAAATAAAAAAATATATATAAAATATTATTTGTTAAAATATAAACAAGGGGTTAAGGGGAATTATTAAATAATCTTGTCGACAAAGGGACAAAACTTAACTTTTAAAAATCAATTTTCACAGGGAACCCAATTTTTAAAACGGAAATACATTATACATAAATTTTTAACCAAACTATTTTACATAAGACTTTCTGAATTTGTTCAATAAAATTCTAATTATTTGCTCTGGTAAGTTTCTTGAATGCAAGGATTTCCCATTTCCTATATTGGGGGAGAGTTTCTTGAAGCAAGGATTTCCATTTCTCTATATTTGGGAAGTTTCTTGAGAGCAAAAATTTCCATATCCTTTTATTGGGTAGAGTTTTTTGAGATGCAAGGATTTTCCTATTCTTCTATAGGGTAATTTTTTTGTCCCGTTCGGGGAAAATACCAATAAATAAACCAGTCAGGGGCAACAAGGGAGGAAACTCATTAAAATGTGTTCGGGTTTTAAATTTTCAATGAAGGAGGTACGATTTTAAAATTGGGTTTGTCATTCCAGATACGGGACTGAAAGAGTAGGGGTTTTTCACTTGGGTTTTTCACACAAATTGCTTAAAAAACTGATAAAACCCGAGGAAATTTTTAACTTTTCTTTCCCCCAATTTTTCACGAGAGATGAGGGGGGCCCGATTTTAGATCGAATCGACAGAATAATGGGATCTTTGTTTTTCAATTTAAAGACTCTAAGAGGTGGTGGATCAAAAATTTGGATTTATCTTTTTAATAAAAAAAATAAA
>NW_025918681.1:0-11892 GCF_019202785.1 Penaeus chinensis
TCTCTCTCTCTCTCTCTCTCTCGCTCTCTATCTCTCTTTCTTTCCCTTTCTCTACATTTTCATTTTTCTTTTTCACTCTCTCAGTACCTCTCCCATCTCTCTTTCTCTCTCTACCTCTCCCTTTCTCTCTCTTCTCTCTTCCTTCCTACTCGGTCTTCTTTCTACCTGTCCCTTTCTCTCTCTCTCTCACCTGTCCCTTTCTTCTCTCTTCTCTGCCTCCCTTTCTCTCTTCTCTCTATACCTCTCCTTTTTTCTCTTTCTCTCTCTCTGCCTCTCCCTGTATCTCTCTCTCTCTCTCTCTCTCTCTCTCTCTCTCTCTCTCTCTCTCTCTCTCTCTCTCCCTTTCTCTCTCTCTCTCTCTGCCTCTCCCTTTATCTCTCTCTCTCTGTCTCTCCTTTTATCTCTCTCTCTCTCTCTCTCTTTCTCTGCCTCTCCCTTTCTCTCTCTCTCTCTCTGTCTCTCTCTCTCTACCTCTACCTCTACCTCTACCTCTGCCTTTCTCTCTCTCTCTCTACCTCTACCTCTACCTCTCCCTTTCTCTCTCTCTCTCTGCCTCCTCTTTATCTATCTTTCTGTCTCTCCCTTTATCTCTCTATCTCTCTCTCACCTAACCTAACCTAAGCTAACCTAATCTAACCTACTTGACCTAACCTAACGTAACGAAAGCTAACCTAAGCTAACCTAACCTAACCTTTCTCTATCTAATACTCTCTCTCCCTTTCTCGCTTTCTCTCTCTCTCTCTCTGTCTCTCTCTGTCTCTCTGCCTCTCCCTTACTATCTCTCTCTGTCTCTACCTGTCCCTTTCTCTCTTTCTCTCTCTCTCTACCTGTCCCTTTCTTTCTCTCTCTCTCTGCCTCTCCCTTTCTCTCTTTCTCTCTCTGCCTCTCCCTTTCTCTCTTTCTCTCTGCCTGTTCCTTTCTCTCTCTCTACCTGTCCCTTTTTTTTTCTCTCTCTCTCTGCCTCTCCCTTTCTCTCTTTCCTCTCTACCTCTCCCTTTCTCTCTCTCTGTCTCTCTATACGTCTCTCTTTCTCTCTCTGCCTCTTCCTTTATCTCTCTATGTCTCTCTTCTCTCTGACCTAACCTAACCTAACTTAGCCTACCTAACCTAACCTAACGAAAGCTAACCTAACCTAACTAAACCTAACCTAACCACACCTAATCTAACTTAACTTAACCTAACCTATCTCTCTCTGTCTCTTTCTCTCTCAACCTCTCTCCTCTCTCTCTCTCTTTCTCTCACCTAACCCAACCTAACCTACCTAACCTAACCTCACCTAACGAAAGCTAACCTAACCTAACCTAACCGAACCTAACCTAGCCTAAACTAACCTAACCTAACCTAACCAACTAACCTAACCTAACCTAACCTAACCTATCCTAACGAAAGCTAACCTAACCTATACGAAACCTACCTAACCACACCTAATCTAACTTAACTTAACTTACTACCTATCTCTCTCTGTCTCTTTCTCTCTCAACCTCTCTCTCTCTATCTTTCTCTCACCTAACCTAACCTACCTAACCTAACCTCACCTAACGAAAGCTAACCTAACCTAACCTAACCGAACCTAACCAAACCTAACCTAACCTAACCTTTCTTTCTCTCTCTCTCTCTTTGTCTACCTCTCCATATCTCTCTCTCTCTGCCTCTCCCTTTCTCTCTCTCTCTCTACCTATCCTTTTCTCTCTCGCTGTCTACCTCTTCATATTTTTCTCCCTGCCTCTCCCTTTCTCTCTCTCTCCACCTGTCCTTTTCTCTCTCTCTCTCTACCTCTCCTTTTCTCTCTCTCTATGCCTCTCCCTTTTTCTCCCTCTCCACCTTTTTCTCTATGTGCCTCTCCCTTTCTCTTTGTCTCTCTCTCTCTCTATACCTCTTCCTTTTTTCTTTCTCTCTCTGCCTCTCCTTTTCTCTGTCTGTCTCTCTATCTCTCTCCTCCCTCCCTCCCTCCCTCTCTCTCTACCTGCCTTTCTAATATTTTACCAATGTCAAATTTGGAATGGCAAATATCGGAATTTTGTTAGGTGTTGAGAATTATCGGACATTTTACCAATGTCAAATTTAGACTCTGTACCTCTCCCTTTCTCTCTCTCTACCTCTCCTTTTCTCTCTCTCTCTCTCTCTCTCTTTACCTTTCCTTTTCTCTCTCTCGCTCTCTCTCTCTTTGCCTCTCCTTTGCTCTCTCTGTCTACCTCTTCCTTTCGTTGTCTCCCTCTACCTTTCCTTCTCTCTCTCTCTCTATCTACCTCTTCCTTTCTCTCTCTCTTTCTCTCTTAAAAAAATGACGAATGGTAAATATTATCGGAATTTTGTTAGGTGTTGAGAAAAATCGGACATTTTACCGATGTCAAATTTTGACTTTGCCAAAAATGGACGTATGGTAAATTATCGGAATTTTGTTAGGTGTTGAGAAAATTCGGACATTTTACCGATGTCAAATTTGGACTTTGCAAAAATAAGGACGAATGGTAAGTATTATCGGAATTTTGTTAGGTGTTGAGACATTTTATGCAAAAAATGGACATTTTACCCCTTTTGCCCCTCCCTTTCTCTCTTTCTCTACCTCTCCCTTTCTCTCTCTCTCTCTCTCTCTTGCCTATCCCTTACTCTCTCTTCCTGTTCCTTTCTCTCTCTACCTCTCCCTTTCTCTCTGCCTCTCCCTTACTCTATCTTCTCTCTACCTTCCCTTCTCTCTCTCTCTCACTCTCTCTCTCCCCCTCTATGCCTATCCCTTACTCTCTCTCTCTCTCTTCCTGTCCCTTTCTCTCTCTCTCTCTCTACCTGTCCCTTTCTTTCTCTCTGCCCATCCCTTTCTCTCTTTCTCTCTCTACCTCTCCCTTTTCCTCTCTCTCTCTACCTGTCCCTTTCTTTCTCTCTCTCTCTACCTGTCCCTTTCTCTCTTTTTCTCTCTCTGCCTCTCCCTTTCTCTCTCTCTCTACCTGTCCCTTTTTCTCTATCAATACATGTCCCTTTCTTTCTCTCTCTCTCTTCCTCTCCCTTTCTCTCTTTCTCTCTCTCTCACTCTGCCTTTCCCTTTTTCTCTGTCTCTCTCTGTTTCTTTTTTTTTCTCTATCTTTCCCTTTCGCTCTCTCTGCCTCTCCCATTATCTCTCTCTCTCTATCTCTCTCTCACCGAACCTTACCTAACCTAACCTAACGAAAGCTAATCTAACCTAATCTAACAAAACCTCTCTCTCTCTCTCTACCTCTCCCTTTCTCTCTCTCAATCTGTACCTCTCCCTTTTTTTCTTCTCCCTTTCTCTGTCTCTCTCTCTGCCTGCCCTTTTCTCTCTCTCTGCCTGCCCCCTTTCTCTCTCTACCTCCCTTTCTATTTCTCTCTACCTGTCCTTTTCTCTCTCTCTATGCCTTGCCAATTCTCTCTCTCTCTCTACCTCTCCCCCTCTCTCTCTACCTCTCCCTCTCTCTCTCTCCCTTTCTCTCTCTGCCTCTCCCTCTCCTCTCTCTCTCTCTCTCTCTCTCTCTCTACCTGTTCCTTTCTCTCTCCTTCTGCCTCTTTCCAAATCACCCTTTCTCTCTCTCTTCTCCTTCTCTCTCTCTCTCTGTCTCTGCCTGCCTCTCTCTCTCTCTCTCTCTCTCTTTCTGTCTCTCTCTCTCTAGCTGTACCTCTGTCTCTCTGTGCTGTGTGGTGCATCGGTAGCGTTCTCGTCTAGCAAACTTGCTGACCTGCGTTCGAATCCCTCGCCGCCAGTGGATGGTAACCCCGGCCATTCCTTGCACTCAGGGGCTAGTTTAGGAGCAAAATGAAGCAGACAGTATGTAACACCAAGAATATCCATTGTAATTAATGGAATCAAAACTAAACTTTTAATACTCTCTATCTGCCCCTCTTTCTCTCTCCCTGTCTCTCTCTCTCTAACTCTCCCTTTCTCTACTTCTCCTTTTTTCTCTATCTCGCTCTCTGTACCTCTCCCTTTCTCTCTCTCTATATCTACCTTCTCCCTTTCTGACTCTCTCTCTCTCTACCTCTCCTTTTCTCTCTCTCTCTCTTTACCTTTCCTTTTCTCTCTCTCGCTCTCTCTCTCTTTGCCTCTCCTTTCCTCTCTCTATCTACCTCTTCCTCTCTCTCTCTCTGCCTCACCCTTTCTCTCTCTTTCTCTCTACCTCTCCCATCCCTCTCTCTCTCTACCTCTCTACCTCTCCCTTTCTCTCTCTATCTTTCTTTTTCTCTCTACCTGTCCCTTCCTCTCTCTCTTTTTCTCTCTACCTTTCCCTTTCTCTCTCTCTGCCTCTCCTTTTTTTCTCTCTCTCCCTCTCCCTCTCCCTCTCCCCCCCTCTCTGTCTCTACCTCTACCTCTTCCTTTCTCACTATTTCTCTCTACCTCTTCCTTTCTCTATCTCTCTCTGTCTCTCTCTCGTTCTCTCTCTGTGATTCTTCCCCCCCCCTTTTTTTTTTATCTTTTTCTGTACCTTTCCCTTTCTCACTCTTTTTCTCTGTACCTGTCCCTTTCTCTCTCTCTTTTTCTCTCTACCTGTCCCTTTCTTTCTCTGCCTCTTTCTCTCTCTCTTTCTCTCTCTCTCTGCCTCTCTCTCTTTCTCTCTGCCTCTCTCTCTTTCTCTCTGCCTCTCTCTCTCTCTCTCTCTCTCTCTCTCTCTCTCTCTCTCTCTCTGCCTCTCTCTCTTTCTCTACCTCTCCCTTTCTCTCGCTCTGTACCTCTCCCTCCCTCCCTCCCCCCCCTCTCTCTCTCTAACTCCCCCTTTCTCTATTTCTCCCCTTTTCTCTATCTCTCACTATACCTCTCTCTCTCTCTCTCTCTCTCCCTCTCCCTCTCTCTCTCTACCTCTACCTCTACCTCTTCCTTTCTCACTATATCTCTCTACCTCTTCCTTTCTCTATCTCTCTCATTCTCTCTCTTTCTCTCTTTCTCTCTCTCTGTGCTTCTCCCCCCCCTTTTTTTCACTTTCTCTGTACCTTTCCCTTTCTCACTCTTTTTATCTGTACCTGTCCCTTTCTCTCTCTCTTTTTCTCTACTGTCCCTTTCTCTCTCTGCCTCTCTCTTTCTCTCTCTCTGCCTCTCTCTCTCTCTCTCTCTCTCTCTCTCTCTCTCTCTCTCTCTCTCTCTACCTCTCCCTTTCTCTCTCTCGCTCTGTACCTCTCCCTCCCTCCCCCCCTCTCTCTCTCTCTAACTCCCCCTTTCTCTATTTCTCCCTTTCTCTCTATCTCTCTCACTGTACCTCTCCCTTTCTCTCTCTCTCTCTCTCTCTCTACCTCTCCCTTTCTCTCTCTCTCTCTCTCTCTACCTCCCCCTTTCTCTCTCTCTCTCTCTCTCCCTCTCCCTCTCCCTCTCCCAGAGGCAGAGAGAGAGAGAGAGAGAGAGAGAGAGAGAGAGAGAGAGAGAGAGAGAGAGAGAGAGAGAGAGAGATCTGCATCTCCTTTTCTCACTCTGTCTCTAACTCTCTCTCTCTCTTACCAATCCCTTTCTCTCCCTCTCCCTCTCTCTACCTGTCCCTTTCTCTTTCTCTCTCTCTGCCTCTTTTTTATCTCTCTCTCTCTGTGCCTCTCCCATTCACTTTGTCTCTCTCTACCTCTCTCTTTCTCTATTTCTATCTCTGTCTCTCCCTTTCTCTCTCTCTCTCTCTCTCTCTCTCTCTACCTGTCCCTTCTCTCTCTCTCTCTCTCCTGTCCTCTCTCTCTCTCTCTCTCTCTCTCTGTCTCCTTTCTCTCTCTCTCTCTCTCTCTCTGCCTCTCCATCTCTCTCTCTCTCTCTCTCTCTCTCTCTCTCTCTCCTCTCTCTCTCTCTTTCTCTCTCTCTCTCTGCTTCTCCCTTACTCTCTCTCTCGCTCTCTACCTGTCTCTTTCTCTCGCGCGCTCTCTCTCTACCTGTCCCTTTCTTTCTCGCTCTCTCTTTCTCTCGCTACCTCTCCCTTTCTCTCTCTCTCTGCCTCTCCCTTACTCTCTCTATACCTGTCCCTTTCTCTCTCTCTAACTGTCCCTTTCTTTCTCTCTCTCTCTGCCTCTTCCTTTCTCTCTTTCTCTCTCTACCTCTCCATTTCTCTCTCTCTCTCTCTCTCTCTTTCTGCCTCTCCCTTACTATCTCTCTCTCTACCTGGCCCTTTCTTTCTTTCTCTGCCTTTCCTATTCTCTCTTTCTTTCTCTACCTCTCCATTTCTCTCTCTCTCTCTCTCTGCCTCTTCCTTTCTCTCTTTTCTCTCTCTACCTCTCCATTTCTCTCTCTCTCTCTCTCTCTCTCTGCCTCTCCCTTACTATCTCTCTCTCTACCTGGCCCTTTCTTTCTTTCTCTGCCTCTCCTATTCTCTCTATCTCTTAACCTCTCTCTCTTTCTCTCTCTCTCTCTATCTCTGTCTCTCTCTCTCTCTCTCTCTCTCGCTCTCTCTCTCTACCTCTTCCTTTCTCTCTCTGTTTCTCCTTTTATCTCTCTCTCTGTCTCTTTCTCTCTCTCTCTCTCACTCTACCTTTCCCTTTCTCTCTCTTTCTCTCTCACCTCACCTACCTAACCTAACCTAACCTAACGAAAGCTAACCTAACCTAACCTAACCTAACCAAACCTCTCTCTCTCTCTATCTCTCTCTCTCCCTCCCTCCCTCTCCCTCTCCCTCTCCCTCTCCCTCTCCCAGAGGCAGAGAGAGAGAGAGAGAGAGAGAGAGAGAGAGAGAGAGAGAGAGAGAGAGAGAGAGAGAGAGAGATCTGCCTCTCCTTTTATCTCCCTCTCTCCCTCTCTCTACCTGTCCCTTTCTCTCTCTCTTTCTGCCTCTTTTTAATCTCTCTACCTCTCCATTTCTCTTTTTTCTCTCTGTCTCTCCCTTTCTCTCTTTCTCTTTCTCTCTCTTTCTCCCTCTTTACCTGTTCCTTCTCTCTCTCTCTCTCTCTGCCTCTCCCTTTCTCTCTCTCTACCTGTTCCTTTTTTTGTTCTCTCTCTCTCTCTGCCTGTCTCTTTTTCTCTCTCTACCCTTCCCTTTCTCTCTCTCTTCTCTCTATTTGTCCCTTTGTCTCTCTCTCTCTCTTCCTCCCTTTCTCTCTCTGCCTCTCCATTTCTCTCTCTCTCTCTCTCTCTCTCTATTCTCTCTCTCTTTTCTACCTGTCTCTTTCTCTCTCTCTCTCTCTACCTGTCCCTTTCTTTCTCTCTTTCTCTCTTTTTCTCTCTGCTGTCCCTTTCTTTCTCTTTCTTTGCCTCTCCCTTTCTCTCTCTCTCTCAGGCCTCTCCCTTTCTCCCCCCCTCAATCTCTCTGTGTGTGCCTCTCTCAGTCTCTCTCTCATCTCTCTCTCTTCTCTCTCTCTCTCAACCTCTTCCTTTCTTTCTCTCTCTCAGCCTCTCCCTTTCCCCCCCTCTCTCTCTGTGCCTCTCTCTTTCTCTCTCTCTTTCTCTCAATCTCTGTCTCTCTTTACACCTCTTCCTTTCTCTCTCTCTCTCTGTCTCTCCCTTTATCTCTCTTTCTCTTTTTCTTTTTCTTTCTCTCTCTCTCTCTCTCTCTCTCTCTCTCTCTCTCTCTCTACCTTTCCCTTTCTCTCTCACCTCACCTCACCTAACCTAACCTTACCAAACGAAAGGTAACCTAACCTAACTTAACCTAACCTAACCTAACCAAACCTAACCAAACCTAACCAAACCTCTCTGTCTCTCTCTCTCTCTCTCTCTCTCTCTCGCTCTCTTTCTCTCCCTTTCTCTACTTTTTCCTATTTCTTTTTCACTCTCTCAGTACCTCTCCCTTCTCTCTCTCTCTCTCTTCCTCTCCCTTACTCGGTCTTTCTTTCTACCTGTCCCTTTCTCTCTCTCTCTCTACCTGTCCCTTTCTTTCTCTCTCTCTCTGCCTCTCCCTTTCTCTCTTTCTCTCTATACCTCTCCTTTATTCTCTTTCTCTCTCTCTGCCTCTCCCTGTCTCTCTCTCTCTCTCTCTTTCTCCCTTCTCTCTCTCTCTCTCTGCCTCTCCTTTATCTCTCTCTCTCTCTGCTCCTTTATCTCTCTCTCTCTTCTCCTTACCTCTCTCCTCTCTCTATCTCTACCTCTCCCTTTCTCTTCTCTCTTTCTCTCTGCCTCCTCTTTATCTATCTTTCTGTCTCTCCCTTTATCTCTCTAATCTCTTCTCTCTATCTAACCTACTTGACCTCCTTACGTACGAAAGCTACCTAATCTAACCTTTCTCTATCTAATACTCTCTCTCTCCTTTCTCTCTCTCTCTGTCTGTCTCTCTCTGTCTCTCTGCCTCTCCCTTACTATCTCTCTCTGTCTCTACCTGTCCCTTTCTCTCCTCTCTCTCTCTCTCTTCTACCTGTCCCTTTCTTTCACTCTCTCTCTGCCTCTCCCTTTCTCTCTTTCTCTCTCTCCTCTCCCTTTCTCTCTTCTCTCTGCCTGTTCCTTTCTCTCTCTCTCTACCTTCCCTTTCTTCTCTCTCCTCTCTCCTCTCCCTTTCTTTCTTTCCTCCTACCTCTCCCTTGTCTCTCTTCTCTCTCTGCCTCTCCCTTCTCTCTCTCTCTGACCTAACCTAACCTAACTTAGCCTACCTAACCTAACCTAACGAAAGCTAACCTAACCTAACCTAACCACACCTAATCATAACTTAACTTAACTTAACCTAACCTATCTCTCTCTGTCTCTTTCTCTCTCAACCTCTCTCTCTCTCTCTTTCTCTCACCTAACCTAACTAACCTACCTAACCTAACCTCACCTAACGAAAGCTAACCTAACCTACCAACCTAACCTAAACCTAACCTACCTAACCTAACCTAACAACCTAACCTAACCTACACTATCTACAACTAACCTAACCTACTCTCTCTTCTTTTCTCTCTCACCTTTCTTATTTTCTCTCCAACCTAACCTCCTAACCTAACCTCACCTACGAAGCTTTACGATCAATACTCCTAACTATCCTTTTTCTCTCTCTCTCTCTTTGTCTACTCTCCATACTCTCTCTCTCTATATCCTTTCTCTCTCTCTGTTACCTTTCTTTTTTCTTCTTTCTCTCAGTCTGTTCTCTCTCTCTCTCCTCTCTTTTTCTCTCATACTATGTTCCTTTCTCTCTCTCTCCCTTTTTCTCTATGGCCTCCCTTTCTCTTGTCTCTCTCCTCTTATCCTCTTTCTTTTGCCTACTGTTCCTTAATCTCTCTCTCTCTAACCCCCTTAGTCCCTTTCTCTTACATTTTACCACTGTCAAATATTGGACTTTGCCAAAAATGGACGAATGGTAATTATTGGAATTTTGTTAGGTGTTGAGAAAAATCGGACATTTTACCGATGTCAAATTTTGACTGCCAAAAATGGAAGAATGGTAAATATTATCGGAATTTTGTTAGGTGTTGAGAAATTTCGGACATTTTACCGATGTCAAATTTGGACTTTGCAAAAAATGGACGAATGGTAAATATTATCGGAATTTTGTTAGGTGTTGAGAAAAATCGGACATTTTACCGATGCCAAATTTGGACTTTGCCAAAAATGGACGAATGGCAAATATTGGAATTTTGTTAGGTGTTGAGAATTATCGGACATTTTGCCAATGTCAAATTTTGATTTTGCAAAAAATGGACGAATGGTAAATATTAACGGAATTTTGTTAGGTGTTGAGAAAAATCGGACATTTTACCGATGTCAAATTTGGACTTTGCAAAAAATGGACGTATGGTAAATATTATCGGAATTTTGTTAGGTGTTGAGAAAATTCGGACATTTTACGATGTCAAATTTGGACTTCCCCAAAAAAATGGACGTATGGTAAATATTATCGGAATTTTGTTAGGTGTTGAGAAAATTCGGACATTTTACGATGTCAAATTTGGACTTCCCCAAAAAATGGACGTATGGTAAATATTATCGGAATTTTGTTAGGTGTTGAGAAAAATCGGACATTTTAAATTTGGACTTCATAAAAAATGTATATCATTAGAATTATGGAAAATACTGTCTGGTATTTACTTGTAGAGATTTGTAAATATAACTATACATGTATATATATTTATATATGTATAAATAAATACCTGTTGAGTAATGATTGAATCTTTATAATTCTTGTACTCATGAAAATAAAATTGAAAATGATATGGATCCGTACTAGAATGATGATACACTCACATTTTATACTATGATTGTATATAGCCATATATATATAATATATACCGTTTGATTATTTTTTATTGGAATAATGATAGATTCTTTCAGGATTTCTTTTCTATAGATTTCAAGTTAGGCATGTATGTATTGAGTAGTGTATAAATAAACAGACATCTCGTCATATTAAATTTTGGACATTTGAATTTGTAAAATTACAAGTGAATTTTTCAGTTTTACGAAAAAAAATTGACATTTCAACTTGTAAATTTTTGGACTTTGAAATTTTGACATTTCAACTTGTAAATGTTTGGACTTTGTATTTTGGATATTTCAACTTGTAAATGTTTGGACTTTTGAAGAATATATTGTATGAAAATAATGATTAATATACTCTCTGAACTTTTTAGTCCTATTGACAGGTATATATATATAATCTGATATTGAAAAATATGGACTCGTACTAGAATGAAAAGGAATATTCTCTCTGTATAAACAGGTCTCTCTCTGTGGATTGTAATTGTATAAACAGGTATACACCTTAATAATTATTACAAGATATAGTAATTGATATACCCTAATTAATCATATCAAAGTTAAAATACTATCTTCAATCATAAATAAACCTTTTTATAACAATAACATATTCATTAATAGCATAATATTCATAAAAATAAATGAAGTAGATATAACCCCGTAGTAAATATGATATAAAACAAAATATTGAAAGTAAACCAATGCTATATAAGAATGTAAAGTTTTGTATATAAAACAAGTTATAAGAGTTAAATATACTATACAATCTGGGGCGACATCGAGAATGGGGGTGTCCTGTCACATTCGACACTGGCACCGAATGGTAAATATTATCGGAATTTTGTTAGGCGTTGAGAAAATTCGGACATTTTACCATGTCAAATTTGGACTTTGCAAAAAAAGGACGAATGGAATTTTGTTAGGTGTTGAGAAAAATCGGACATTTTACCGATGTCAAATTTGGTCGTTGCCAAAAATGGACGAATGGTAATTATCGGAATTTTGTTAGGTGTTGAGAAAATTCGGACATTTTACCGATGTCAAATTTGGACTTTGCAAAAAATTGACGAATGGTAAGTATTATCGGAATTTTGTTAAGTGTTGAGAAAAATCGGACATTTTACCGATGTCAAATTTTGACTTTGCCAAAAATGGACGAATGGTAAATATTATCGGAATTTTGTTAGGTGTTGAGAAAAATCGGACATTTTACCAATGTCAAATTTAGACTGTACCTTCCCTTTCTCTCTCTCTACCTCTCCTTTTCTCTCTCTCTCTCTCTTTACCTTTCCTTTTCTCTCTCTCACTCCCTCTCTCTTTGCCTCTCCTTTCCTCTCTCTGTCTACCTCTTCCTTTCTCTGTCTCCCTCTACCTTTCCTTCCCTCTCTCTCTCTATCTACCTCTTCCTTTCTCTCTCTCTTTCTCTCTTAAAAAATGGACGAATGGTAAATATCGGAATTTTTTTAGGTGTTGAGAAATTTCGGACATTTTACCGATGTCAAATTTTGACTTTGCCAAAAAATGGACAAATGGTAAATATTATCGGAATTTTGCTAGGTGTTGAGAAAAATCGGACATTTTACCAATGTCAAATTTGGACTTTGCCAAAAATGGACGAATGGTAATTATCGGAATTTTGTTAGGTGTTGAGAAAATTCGGACATTTTACCGATGTCAAATTTGGACTTTACAAAAAATTGACGAATGGTAAGTATTATCGGAATTTTGTTGAGTGTTGAGAAAAAATGGACATTTTACCGATGTCAAATTTTGACTTTGCCAAAAATGGACGAATGGTAAATATTATCGGAATTTTGCTAGGTGTTGAGAAAAATCGG
>NW_025918682.1:0-14348 GCF_019202785.1 Penaeus chinensis
CCCTCCCCTGTCGAGCCTATATTTGATCACTCCTCTGCAAAGCCTGTGTTTAATAAACCTTGGACAAAATAGAAATCCATCCCTGTCAAGCTTATATCAAATCAACCTCCTGTCAAGCCTATATCTAATCACACTCCTGCCAATGCCTCTTTCAAAACCTGTTTGCTTGCGGCAAATCGGCCCGGGACTCTTTAAAAAGGGCCCACAGCAAAAAAGTCTACGAACATAAATGTGACTCAAAATGTATCTCTGACTTCGCCCAGCTGTTGGAAAAACTTGAGGTGCCCTTAAAGGGGAAAAAGGGGTAAGAAGGGGGGGGGGGAAGGGGGGGGGGCGAGGGAAGATGAATGAATGAGGGGAAAATGAGAGGAAGGAGAGAAGAAAGGCAGACAGGTCGGGGGATAATCAGGTCCCAAGAGAGAAAGAGAAAGAGAGAGAGAGAAAGGGAGGAAAATCATTTTCCCGGTGTTAACGGACATGCCGCGAGTTGGGACGAGAGGAACTAATGAAAAAAGGACCAATACGTGACAGAAGAACAAGCATAAACAGGCAACACGTGACAAAAGCAAATCAAATTTATCACCGCACCAGAATCGTCACTGTGAACACAATATCCTCATCGCGGGATCACGTGTCCGCCCTCACCCATGGCGTAAAGCCGCGAGTGGGAGGAGTCACCCCACGCCCCGCCTCCAAGCATTGTTTACATCATTAGCCCCTCCCCCCTCGTTTCTGTCATCATCTCCATTATGACCAGACGGAAGCTTGTACTAGGAGGAGGGGGAGGGGAGGAAGGGAGAGGGGAAAGGGAAGACGGGAAGGGGAAAAGAGACAAGGAGGAGACGGGGAGAGGAGGAAGGGAAGAGGAAATGGGAGGCAGGGAGAGGGGAAAGGGAAGGAGGGAAGAAGAAAAAAAGGAAAGAAAGGGAAGACGAGAAGAGGGGCACGGAGAGGGGAAAGGGAATGAGTAAGGAAGGGATGACGGGAAGACGAAAAGGAGGAAGAGAGGCAGGGGGAGAGGGAAGGGGAAAGGGGAAAGCAGAGAAAAGGGTAAGGAAGAGGACAGGGGAGGCAGAGGAATGGGCACGGGGAGAGCAAGACGGAAAGGAAAGAAAGGGGGCAGGGGAGACAGGGGCATGGGCATGGGTAGAGCACGGAAAGAAAGGGCAGGGAGCAGGGAAGGCAGGGGCATGGGCACGGGAGGGAGAAGGGGAAGTATGAGGCAGGGGGCAGGGGAGGCAGCCACACCTCATCGCCTTTTCCGGGAAGTCAAAAATAACGCAACTGGATGAATTTCCCATTTAAGGAAAATAAAAGTCGTGCGGAGGATGTTGTTGTAAGCTCCCGCCGTCAGCTGTGTCCTAAAAAACACTCTGATGCCGTGGGTGAAATTCACATTATTCTCTCTTTAAGAAAAAAGTCAAAGGAAAAAAAGAATGAAAAGGACACAGGAAGTTCAGAAGCGCCATTTCGCTTATGGAAAAAAATATACAAAACAAAATCGGTCAAATAAAAACGACTGAATTGTTGGAGTGTTTTGTTTTTTCTGTCTCTGTTGATGACGTCATAATCCAATACGGGAAAAATTTAAGCGATATATGTTAATAAATAGTAATAAACAAAAAGACTTAATTTAAATTTGATAATTTGTTGTATTATAAGAAAGAAAAAAAAACGTGGGAGCAGCAAAGGAATATTAGAGCAACCGAAAGGAAAATAAGAAAATAAAAAAGTGTGAAGGAAAAGTCAGGGAAATGAAGGTAGATACTGATAAATGGTAAAAAACATCAGTTATTACAATATCAAGTTTGGCTTTTCTTTTACATATAAACAATAAATCACAAGCACTGACACACAGAAAAAAAAATAAAAAAAAATAACGATAACAAAGCAAATATACTAACAATTCCACATGAAAAGAGAAAAAAATAGGCCTTTACCCTGGGACCACCTGGGTCGAATCCACCTAAAAACCCGAATCGCATTTGAGCTGACACGAACGTACACGAAAGCAGAATGCCAGAATACGTACGTCATTACACGCTTGTGGTTCCGTATAACACAGATTACATACCAACCATCAATCCGTTTCGCTCCAGGATAGGAAATCACAAAACAGGTGAAAATAGGTGATCAAATCGCCAGTTTGTTTAGCGCGAAGGAGATCCAAGTTTACAACGGAAAGACATGGCCTTTGTGGTTCCCTTCGCCTTACCATAACAAAGGTGAGCGAAATCAAAACCTGCGGTTTATACTGCGTGTATTCCGCCATGCAGGTTTACAGTGCATGTGTAGTGAACACGCCTTTCGTTGGCCCACGCGACCTCTCTCTGCCCAGGTCATCCCCTACAGGACTTCGGACACAGATACGCACGGCTTTGGACATCACCATGACCTCAGCTTCGTCAGTTCGGACGACGTCCCTGAACCGCTGGAGTGGCGGTCCGATTACGCAAACCGCTTGTTACCTCAGGCGGCATATGCTTACAAACAGCCTATGTACCTGCCGCCAGGTCACCGAGGTAACCCCAAAAAGCTGGCAGAACGGTGGAGAGAGACGCTGCCTTGCTGCTGCCGGTGACACATAGTCGATGGGGACATCTTTCGAGATACTACAAATCAGGTCATGTATTCTCGGTGCGAAATATTACAATTCCGTGTGCCCTGATAAGAAGCGAGCGCTAGCCGACGGTGTATATGCAGAAACTTACGTTTAGTGACTATAAACATAGAACAAACATTTGACGAGTGTTCACGTAATATACTTAGTGTAGTGTTCGTTCGTATTCGTATTCGTGTTCATGTTAATGTTAATGTTAATGTTCGTATTCGTATGTGTATATATTTGTATTTGTCTGTGCGTTTTTCTATGTCAGCGTATTGAGTGTAATTGGTTGTATTTGTTTAATTCGTGTATGTCCGTAATTCGTTGCATGTATTTGTTTAGTCGTTTCGTAATATACCTAATCAAACAATAAATCTGTTTTTCTCCTGATATAAGATCATTACTTAACCATCAAACCTAAGTTATTAAGATAAATAATTACCTTTGAAAGTGATTAACAATTAATAAATAAGGAGCAGATATACAAGTCGATAAATGCTGAATCAAGCCTCCAACTCGGTCAAACATCACCACTAAGAAATCTATAATAAGTCTAAGGGTCGGGACCCCTAGTCCCGTGGTGGCGGCTACCAAAGTAAGTTTATTTGTTTGCTTGAAATGTGATGTCAGAAGTGCTACAACTGACATACATATAAAATGGTGCAATATCGCGGTGGGATCTATGATATAGACAAATATCTTGTTCATTTCGCGCCCACATTCAGTATTTTTGTTACGAATTACGGACCAATAGTTAGGCCTATTGATTATAACGCGCGCTTTAACTACACGCTCACTCGCCTATTCAGTACTTAAAACTTGTATTTTCATTTTCGATAAATTAGCAATTGATGCATTTTTATTTCGATGTATAACCTGCAAGACGCAGATTTATAAGTCGGCCAGTTCGGTCACTGTTTTGTTAATGTGCTTTATGCTTGGATAGCATGTTCTGTTTAAATTAATTACTGTGCTTGACTAGCACAATATTAAGTAATAATCGTAGTTGTGTATGTTTTGTTTTGTTATTCGCGGTATGTTTAGAGGAGCGAGCGTCTATACCACTGTTTTTCCGTACAACCTGCCTGTATACTTCGAAAAATGCCAAACCTTAGAAGTTATTCAAAAGTAGGGGAAAACGATAACGTTGATGTGGATGAAGCAAACATGGATGAAAAGACAACTGAAAGTATGGGTGATCCGGAAGGCGCGCAAGCGAACATAGTGCCAGGGGTTATGCCAACCCAGTTATTTGAGAGAGTAGTTGTGGGCCTGCATGAGACACAGATCGGTATGACTGACCTACGAAAGTGCATGAATGAAGCATATGTAGGAATGACTGCTACGGGTGTAGGAATGACTGAAGCGCGAGATGGAATGAATGAAGCACGAGAGGGTATGCATGAGTTAAGAGAGATGATCGCTTGTCAAGGCGAAAATATAAACCGCCTTCTAGATGCCATGACCAACCTTTTAAGTATTAGTAATGCGGGTAAGTTTTCGGAAGGCCAGAGTTCTAGAATAACTCTCGATAAAGATAATGCTAATGACCCAAGTAAAATAACGCCAGTCGAAAAAACGCCTTCGCAAATTAAAGTAAAGATAGACAAAGACGCGATCCCGTACTTCGAAGTGAAAGAAAGTAAAGATAACTTGTCCCGAAGTAAAGATCTAGAGACGTGGCTCAGGCGTATAGAACTCGTAACCCCAGACGATGCAGACGAGGCAAGGATAAGACTCGCGCGCACCTATTGCAAAGGAACCGCAGATCTAGTTATAAATTCTCCCGCATTTGAAACAATAGAGGACTGGGCTCGTTTCAAATCCTTCTTAAGACGTAAATTTAAAGGCACGGCGAACAGCAGCGATTTCTTTTATAATTTACAACGGAAATCAATGAGATCTGGGCAGACCCCACAAGATTTCTTGTTAGAAATAGAGGGAATCGTATACATGGGTTTGAGGGAGTATTCTTTAGAAATAGGCGATCCGGTAGCATTAATTAGAAGGATTTTTATGAGTGGCTTACCGGCAGAAATATCAGATATATTAATAGCGTGTGAAGAGTTACCCCTGCACGAGATCGTAACTAAAGCGAACAAACTATTCTCGTCGCGAACACCGCGGGCCCTTCAGCGTAACCCACGTGAACCACTCCCTATCGCTGCGACACACGCTCCCGAACCCGTTGCTACGCCGGTCGCGCCGTACTGTTTTTACCATAGGACGCATGGTCACTCAACAGTAGAATGCAGAGATAAACCGCAAGGCAGTGTATGCTGGCATTGTCGCCGACCAGACCACAGACGGTACGCGTGTCCCTTTCACGAAGGCTGGGAGGGCCAGGCCTCGGGTCCCCTTGGCAAAAGCAGTAAAGAGGTACGCCCCTCACGATTTTAATGATGACACAAACTATAAGCCAAGACAGAAAGGTAACTTAACGGGCAGACCAACCATTATGATCAACGTCGGAGGAAAAAAAGTAGTAGGTTTCATTGACACGGGAAGTGCGGTCTCCCTTATTAAAAGCTCGTCCTTAAACTCGTTGAAGTTTACCTCACGCGCACGTAAAGCTAGGTCCCTTGTAGGTGTAACGGGCACCTTGCTAGAGACCATAGAAGAGAGAGACGTGGAAGTCAAAATATCCCCTTCCTTAAAAATAATCCACAGGTTCACGTTAACCAGCGCTTGTCCATTCCCAGGAGATATATTACTAGGAATAGACTTTTTACGGCGATTCAGGTTTTCACTCGATCACAAACCCTTTCCTGGTAAATGTGGATTACGCATAAACGAAGAGTATATCCCTGTAACTTTCACAGACAAACCCTCTCTCGGTATAGCACTAGCCGAAGTAAAATCACCTGTACATACGGTGGATATTAAAGGTTTGTTCGGATCTCCACCTGTGTCGTACGCTCGCATAAAACGCGCAACGGTTTTACCTTCCCAAAGCGGTAAGTTCGTGCCAGTTACGATAAGCAGACTATCACACCCAGCCTGTGATATAATTGTACACGGTTGTCTTGGCGAAATAGTTATTCCTAGAGCAATTATAAAAACTTGTCATGGTAACGCGCATATTTGGATAGTGAATCTAGGTAATAACGATCTAAAAATACGCGCGGGTCGTGTTTTAACCAGCGTCGAATCAACCACAGGCGTGTCGTTCAATCAAGTATGCGCAGCGGAAGTAAACACAAAGCAAAATCAAACGGACCCTTTCTCTGATTTAGCTCTCGATCATCTCCCGTCAAAACAACAAGAGCGATTAAGATCTGTACTGATGTCTCACAAGAGACTCTTTGACGGAGAAAAAGGTGACATAGGTATCGTACCGGGAATATATCATTCCATTCCTACTGGCGATACCACGCCCATTATAACCAGGCAGTGGAGGCTACCGCAAATGGCAAAACAACAAATTAAAGAGGAGTGCCAGAAAATGCTAAACAGTGGGGTGATCGAACCATCCACTTCACCTTGGATGTCGCCCATAGTCCTGGTCCGGAAAAAGGATAATAGCTTCAGATTTTGCATAGACTTTAGGAATTTAAACGCGCACACGACGGCCGACTCTTATCCTCTTCCTCGAATGGAAGAGATGATCGATGAGCTCGGGCAGAACACCATCTTTTCTATACTCGATGCTCGTTCCGCTTATTGGTCAATCGAATTAAATCCCGACGACAGGCCAAAGACCGCGTTTTCAGACGGCACTAATTTATGGCAATTCCGGCGTATGCCATACGGCCTGAAAACTGCCGGCGCTACATATCAAAGAATGATAAACTTCGTGTTATCACCTGTATTAGGTAGACATGCCATGGCCTATTTAGATGACGTAGTTATTTATTCTAAGAACTTTGATGTCCACATGCAACATTTAGAAGAGACATTACATTTGATCGAGCGAGCAGGTTTTAAACTTAACCATAATAAATGTCAATTTGGAGTAACTGAACTAAAACTACTAGGCTTTGTCGTGTCGCCACATGGCGTGACTCCAGACCCCGATAAAATAGCATCCATTGCTAGTATGACCGCACCGCGTAATGTAAGGGAAGTCAGGAGGTTTTTGGGTGCAAGTGGATTCTTCCGGCGCCACATTGAAAATTACGCCACTATCGCCGCGCCGTTAACGTCTCTAACACGAAAAGATAACAAATTTCATTGGGGTGAGGAAGAACGAAAAGCTTTCGAGAACTTAAAAAGAGCATTAGTTTCCGCTCCGGTCCTTCGTAGACCAAACTTTAATCTCCCCTTCGAAATTCATGCAGACGCGTCTAATGTTGCAATCGGCGCGTGTTTAATGCAACGCGTCGAAGGAAAACCGTACGCCGTCGCGTATTTCAGTAAGAAGTTGAAGGGCGCCGAAGTCCGATACTGCGCCACCGATGCTGAGGCACTTGCTGTCGTGGAAGGTATACGTGCCTTCAACGCGTACGTTTACGGGCGTACCTTTGAGGTATTTACAGACCACCGTCCTCTTACCTTTATTTTTAAACGTCCCACTAAGTCCGCGAAGATGTCTCGATGGAGTCACGAGATAGCTTCTTATGACTGCAAGATAACGTACAAACCAGGTGCAGTCCATCATGTACCGGATCTGTTATCACGAGCCGTGGCCGCGATAGACCTGTCAGCAATCGATCCCGACCAATTTCGAGCAATGCAGTTAGAGGATCCATTATGTCGCGAGATAGTAGAATTTGTGGAAGGGAAGGCCCTGCCACGTGTAAAGATCCCCGCGTCGTTAGACGAATTCGAGGTAAACAACGGCATATTATACCACGTGCGAGAATTACCGTCTGGACTAGTGAGTCAACTCGTATTGCCACCTAAAGTTCGCCCCGCAGCAATGAAAATATTGCATAATAGCAGTACAGCCGGTCATCCAGGGATATTTAGAACATACAAGAGACTAGTAGATTTTTATTGGTTCCCTAATGCTTTGCAATACTGCAGGAAGTACGTTCAGACCTGCCCGACGTGTCAAAGGCGGAAGACGGTCCTGCGCGGGCGCGCTCCTCTAGCAGCCAACCCGCTCGCGACGGAGCCGTTCGAACGAGTTTCGGTTGATCTGATTGACCTGCCGGTTGCGAGTAATGGCGATAGATATGTACTAACTATCGTAGATGAGTTAACGCGATTCATACAGTTAGTGCCCATGCCAAGTAAGGATGCGCACACAGTCGCAGACGCCTTAATTTCCCACTTTATAACGATTTTCGGGCCCCCCGTCACACTATTATCGGATAATGGGAGTGAATTTACAAGCGAGTATTTCAGGGAAGTCTGTGAACTGCTCGGAACAAAAACGCGATATACTACTCCATACAACCCAGCTTCTAACGGACTAGTCGAGCGATGCAACCGCGTAATTAAAGACTGTTTAGCAGCATTGTGCGAAGAGACGCCTAATACTTGGAATACCCGACTAGAGTACGTGCGATTAGCCCTCAACACCGCTTTTCATAGATCAGTGAATAACCAGCCTCTGTATCTTTTAACAGGACGTGATTGCACCTTTCCCGTTGGTCTCACGAACCACCACACGAGAGATGGAGGTATAGGGAAACGTCAATTAGACTTATTAGCTGCTCGCGACGCCGCGGTCACAGGGACGCAGAAGGTCAGGGAAGAAAATATGGAAGGAGTAGATAGAAGGACGAAGGCGATTCCAGAACTCCGGGAGGGATCTTTGATTTTGCGTAAAAGACCTCCAGGTCAGGGTGGAGCAGGCTTGGCATCTAGATGGATCGGTCCCCTTAGAATTATAAAGAAAGTTGGGCCAGTGTCATATATAGTAAAAGACCTTACGAAGTATACAGAGCATAGAGTTCACAGGAATCAGATCGTACCATTTAAAATTGATAATGAATTGAGAATACTTATGCCTGAAGGCGTCGTTCAACCCGGAAAAGCAATGGTTCATTCAGGTGATATTGATCCAGATGATCCAATCAATGTTATGTTGCTAGGTTTAGTAAGATCCCCAGATGTATCGTGTTAATTCAGCTAGTGGCACTATGTAAAGGTTCACGATGTGAATTTTCTCTATACTTTAGCAACATTGCGATTGTATGTCAATGTAGGTGTATTTGTCTTTTGTATAAATTGTAGTAGTATTTGTATTTCCATGTGTATTTCTGCATTTTTTGTTTGTGTATATGTATTTCTATTACTAATTAAATGTGCACTACTAAAATGTGTCAATGTCTGGCATGCTCATTTGTTTTTGTCTGTAATGCTTAATGTGAACACTAACTTGCTTGTATGAAGTTTCATAGTCAGTCAGTTCTGCTTAATAGTGTCTAAACGTAACAAGCTAGCTTAAACTCTCGCATGTCAGGAGCATGGCCCTTTTCACGGAATTATAGCACATATGAGAACATGTACTGAGCCTGATCTTTATCCCCAGCATGAGCCAGCACAGACGTCGTCTGTTCCTGTCGTCAGTGTTGTCCAAGCCGTACACCTGAGCCCTTGTAGGGGGGAGCGTATGCCGTTGCACGTCGTCGTGCGTCTTTTCGTCTGTTTTCGCTGAGCCTAGTTACGGGCTTATCTGTTCTCGCCTCGCCCTGCAGCATCCTGTCCCTTCGACGCCAGTGGAAGACCGCCAGAGCAGCCCCATCGTGGCTGGGCCGTTTGACCTGGCTAGGGCACGGGCGCATGTTACGTACTTACGTCAGCCCCAGGATTGTTGCGGCTTGCCGGGGCGGCGCGCCGTCTGGGAGAGGGCGGTTGTAGTGAACACGCCTTTCGTTGGCCCACGCGACCTCTCTCTGCCCAGGTCATCCCCTACAGGACTTCGGACACAGATACGCACGGCTTTGGACATCACCATGACCTCAGCTTCGTCAGTTCGGACGACGTCCCTGAACCGCTGGAGTGGCGGTCCGATTACGCAAACCGCTTGTTACCTCAGGCGGCATATGCTTACAAACAGCCTATGTACCTGCCGCCAGGTCACCGAGGTAACCCCAAAAAGCTGGCAGAACGGTGGAGAGAGACGCTGCCTTGCTGCTGCCGGTGACACATAGTCGATGGGGACATCTTTCGAGATACTACAAATCAGGTCATGTATTCTCGGTGCGAAATATTACAATTCCGTGTGCCCTGATAAGAAGCGAGCGCTAGCCGACGGTGTATATGCAGAAACTTACGTTTAGTGACTATAGACATAGAACAAACATTTGACGAGTGTTCACGTAATATACTTAGTGTAGTGTTCGTTCGTATTCGTATTCGTGTTCATGTTAATGTTAATGTTAATGTTCGTATTCGTATGTGTATATATTTGTATTTGTCTGTGCGTTTTTCTATGTCAGCGTATTGAGTGTAATTGGTTGTATTTGTTTAATTCGTGTATGTCCGTAATTCGTTGCATGTATTTGTTTAGTCGTTTCGTAATATACCTAATCAAACAATAAATCTGTTTTTCTCCTGATATAAGATCATTACTTAACCATCAAACCTAAGTTATTAAGATAAATAATTACCTTTGAAAGTGATTAACAATTAATAAATAAGGAGCAGATATACAAGTCGATAAATGCTGAATCAAGCCTCCAACTCGGTCAAACATCACCACTAAGAAATCTATAATAAGTCTAAGGGTCGGGACCCCTAGTCCCGTGGTGGCGGCTACCAAAGTAAGTTTATTTGTTTGCTTGAAATGTGATGTCAGAAGTGCTACACATGATGCATGGGTTGGTGTGGGAGTGGGGAGAGGTAAGGGGGAAGGGAGAGGGGGTGAGGAAGGGGAAGGGGAAGGGGTGAGGCAGGGGAAGTGGGATGGGGTAAGGAAGGGGAAAGGGAGGGGGTGAGACAGGTAACGGGAGAGGGGTGAGGAAGGGCAACGGGGGAGAGGTAAGGGAGGGACCAGTGTGATTGGGAGTGAGGAAGGTGAGAGGGAAGATGGGGAGAGGTAGGGGCGAAGAACGTTGGGTGGTGTTGTTATTGGGGATACAGAAAGGGAAGGGGAGAGGGGAGAGGGGTAAGGGATAAGGGAACTGGATTGAGGTCTGAAAAACAGAAAGAGAAGAGGGAGCTGGAATAGGTACAGAAGGGGGGGGGGGCGTGTTGATTGGGGGGTGAGGGAGAAGGGGGGGGGGGCGTGCTCAGGTTTCAGCCACGCTTCCCGCACTCGGCCGATAACGTCATGTGATATCTGCTGTAAACCCCTGCCTGGTGCTGCCACGCGCCCTCTCTCCTGTACCCAGAATTCTGTAATGTTAGAGTACCCCAGGGAAGGGCGTGCGGGTGTGAGATAGGATGCAGGCACTGGGTATAGTGTTTGTTTAGTTTGTGTGTGAATGAGTGAGTGAGTGTGAGAATGAGAGTGAGATTGAGAGTGAGTGTCAGTGTGAGTGTCAGTGTGAGTGTAAGAGAGAAAGAGAGAGAGAGAGAGAGAGAGAGAGAGAGAGAGAAAGGGAGAGAGGGAGAAAGGGAGAGAGATAGAGAAAGAGAGAAAGAGAGAGAGAGAGAGAGAGAGTGGTGAGGTGTGCTGTGGTGTGCTGTGGTGCGTGAGTGCGTGCGTTCGTGCGTGCGTGCATGCATGCAAGCGCCCGTCTGTCCGTCCGTCCGTCCGTGTGATCGCTGAGTTGCTTGTTAAGGCAGAGTAATGGCAGTGCGAGCAATAAGAGTGATCATAAAGATAAGAGCTCTGACAATGGCAGTAGCGACCATGATACTTAATGGCAGCAATTATGAGGTGGATGACGACGGCAATAAAGATGCGACAACAATAATGACGATAACAGCGAAGGCGGTGATTATGAGAATAATGATAAGAGGAAGATGAAGGGGAAGAATGTCTGGAACAATGGTAAGAACAAAATAATAACAATAATAATAATAATAATAATAATAATAATAATAATAATAACACTAATAACAATAATAATAATAATAATAATAATAATAATAATAATAATAATAATAATAATAATAATAATAATAATAATAATAATAATAATAACAATAATAACAATAATAACAGTAGTAAAATAATAATGAAAATCGGGTAATGCTCCACCAGTGACACTAATATTAGTATCAACAGTAAAAGTACTGAAAAAAAAGTTATCATACAAATAACATCTAATTTCTTATAATATTATCCCACAATTAAAGCTGCCAAGTATATATTTTTAATAACCACAATAAAAGATTAACAGACAAAAACATGTATACCGCTTGTTTACATCGTGCAGATAAAACCATATTTCAAAAACAAACAAACAAACATTTAAGAAAAACGTTTATCATGCCACAAAAAAATAAATAAATCTCCAGGGATTATGCGGCCAAAAGAAAGAAAGGAAAAAGAATGTGCGGTTTGATCCTAAGAAATCTGAGAACGAGCTGTTTCGAGCTTAAGGTTAGGGAATTACATACCAAGTTGGTGTAGTCACTTGTTTTATAAGCAGGCGTTTGATTCTCTATGAAATGGTGCGTTTATAAAATATAGTTATTTGAGACTTGAGGTTGTTTATATGTTAACACTTAAGAACAAAGAGTAAAGAATCGTATTTTTTCCCCAAAGATATTCTGAGAGCTCCAAAATGGAGGACCGCGGAGTGACGTCATCATACATAGATAAGAAAAGTAAATACAATTACATGCACTTGCAGACTCATCTCTGCATCTCGCGTCGGCTATAATTAACATCACTATCATGTAAAAATATATATATTGCAGTGATATATTTACAATCAAAATACAAAGTATGACTTTAATTAGCACATCAAATTCCCGCCAGTCTTCAGGGATAATGTTACACGAACGCAAATAAATCGACGCAGGTTTTGTGTTTAAATATAAGGATTGAAATAAATAAGACCGTTTGAAAGTGTTCTCTCCATCCCGCCTCCTCCTCGAAAGAATGAGAAAATATAAACAAAATAGACAAACATATCAACAATTAAGATAAGGGTAATGACAAAGACTATAATAAAGTGAAGAAAAAACTAAAAAACAAATCATAAAGAATTAAAATCTTTAACAAGCAATAAAAAAAAAGCGCGAAAGTGAAACAACAGCAAATAAATGGGATAAAATGAGACTTTAAATAACTAGGAAGAGAAAGAATATGCAGAAGCAGGAAGAAAATGGGGTGGTGACTGCTAAAACAAACAGCCAGAAGGACACAAACGTCAGAAACGAGCTGTCTTCAAACAAAAATACGCTCGTAGCCTTCTTAATTATTTTTTATTTTTCTTAATATGTTGAGAAATACAGTAAATTTAATCATATGTAATACACTTAATTTATTACATCATATGTGTACGCAAAGTTCTTGTATGTATATGCGCGGTTGTATTTATTCCTGCATCTATTCATTTCAAAGTGAAATATTCTACATCAATATCTATCATCCAAGAACTGCCTCGATGCAAAGCAATCTGTGTATCTCTAAATCCACTCTGTTCTACCACAATGCCTTGCTGTAATCAGCCTGGGTGAGGGATTACAGGGGACAAGACAGGGAGGGAGGGAAGGAGGGAGGGAAGGAAAAGGGGAAGTGAGGGAGGAATGGAGGGTAGAAGGGAAGAGGGAGGGAGTGGGAGAGAGAAAGAGAAAGAGAAAGAGAAAGAGAGAGAAAGAGAAAGAGAAAGAGAAAGAGAAAGAGAAAGAGAGAGAGAGAGAGAGAGAGAGAGAGAGAGAGAGAGAGAGAGAGAGAGAGAGAGAGAGAGAGAGAGAGAGAGAGAGAGAGCGAGAGAGAGAGAGAGAGAGAGAGAGAGAGAGAGGGTGGGGGGAAGGTAGACAGAGAGAGATGAAGTTTGAGAGAGAGTGAGGAAGAAAGAAAGAGAGAGAAGGGAGAGAGAGAATGACGGGGGAAGGGGGAGGGGGACAAAATTGCATCAACGCTTGCACTCCCGACACAAACCAGGACGACATTCATTTGCAGCTTCATCCCCTCTCCCCTCTCCTATCATTCCCCTCCACCCCCCCTCTCTCCTCTCTCCCCCAATGCTCTCCTCCCCTCCATCCCTCCCTCTGAACTCCCCTCCCCTCTCCCCTCTCCCCTCCATCGCTCTCCCACCTCCTCCCCTTCCCTCTAAACTCATCTCCCCTCCATTCTAACCCCCACTGCCCCCCTTACCCTTTGCCCATTACTTACCCCTCTGCCCTCCCCTACCCTGTCTCCTCTCCCTTTCATTGCTCTCTCCTTTAACCCCTTCCCTCCAGCGTTCTCCCCTGCCCTCCCCTTCTCCCCGGTCCTCCCCCGACCCCTCCCCTCCACTGCCTTCCCCTCCACTTCCCTCCCCTTCCGAGGATCAGAGACGTGCCATTCCTCCCTCCACCATTGGGGGGACCCGCACGCGCCCTCATGCTCGCAGAGGAGGAGGAGGCGCAGCAGAAGGCACTGCAGGAGCCCCCGTCAGTATTGAGGTTCGGAAACGCACATCACCGATGTATATCAGCGATGGAGAAGTGTGTCTCCCTCACCCTCGATTCTCCCTACACTTGTCCGTGAGGGAGAAAGCTGAAAACCACCCTTCCGCACCTCCAACTCCTTACCTCCCCCACTGATTCTACCTCCCCCTACTTCCCTCTACCCCCCCCCCCCAACCAGATAGCCAAGTCGAACGGATGTTACCAAAGAACCCTCGAAGAATGCCAAGGCGTTGGTGTAAACGCAATCCATCCTCGCTGAGGGAGGAGGTTTGAGGTGCCCAGATTTCCCTTCCCTTTCGATCCCAGCGCCGTAAGTATATCATGTGTGAGGATA
>NW_025918684.1:0-22500 GCF_019202785.1 Penaeus chinensis
ATTCACACACATACCCCTTTTCACACCACAACGAAACAAAAAAAAACTCACCAAAAATATGTGTATGTATACAACACAACACACAACACCCACACACCATTTTATATATATAATATATTTATATAATATAATGGGGTGTGTGTGTGTGTTTTTGTGGGGTGGGGGTGTTGTGCTTGTGTGTGTGTGTGGTAGTGTGTGTGTATGTGTACTATATGTACACTCCCGACCTGGCTGAAAATAGGTCACTCCCGGGTCTGAGCCCGGGGGCCCGTACTAAAAACCCAAACCCTCCCCACGACCCCCTAAAAAGGGGTGTGCAATGGGTAATAGCTTCCATGCATTGCCTATCTACTCATACAGAGTAATGATAGCGAGGTTTTACACACACTCCCGGGGCACTCGGTGGAAATGATTTAGAAAATTTGAAACCGAAGTCAGATATGTGCTTTTATTTATATATTTAATATATAATATAATATATATATAAATTTTTTATTTATATATAATAATTAATGTGTGGTGTGTGTGTTGTCTGTGTGTGTGTGTGGTGGTTTTTGGAAAATTTTATGTGTGTGCGGGTAATAGTTTGTTTGTGTCTGGGGGTGGGGGGTGTGGGTGTGGGTGTATGTTATTTTTTATTATTTTTTATTTATATATATATATTTATTTATATAAATAATTATATTTATATTTTATTTATAAATAATAATTTTTATTTTTTTTATATTAATTTTTATATATTTTTATATTTATTTTTATATATTTTATTATATCATTTTTTATATGTACCACACACACCCAAAAAATATATATTTTTATTTATATATATATATATATATATATATATATATATATATATATAATTATGTATTATTGTGTATGTGTGTCTTTGTGTGTATTATTTTATTTATAATATATATTTTAAAATTATATATATTTTATATTGTATATATATGTTTTTTATTTAAATAAATATAAATTATATATTATATATATAATATTTATATATATATATATATATTATTGTGTGATAATATATATATATTTTTATTTTTTATATAAATTTTTTTTTATATATTATATAATTTTTTTACATCATTTTATGTAAGTATGTATATATAAAAATATAGTTTTATTATATAAAATATTTATATTAAAATTTTATATTATTGCATTTATATATATATATATTATTAATATATATATATAAAATATGCTATATATATATATATATAATTATTTATTTATTATATATTATATTATATATATATTTATATAAATTTTGATAATTTTTCATTTTACTATTTATATTTTATTATATTATATTATATATTAAAATTTATATATATATAAATTTTTATATATTAAAAATATAAATATTATATATGTATTTTTTACATATATTATATTTAAATTTTTATAATATTATAATATATATATTATTTTTAAATTTATATAAAATAACCCCCACCCACACACAAGAAAACCAAAAACTTTCAAACATACTATTCACACACACACACAGACACACAAAAACACTCCACTATATGGTTTTTGATCCACACACACACACACACACCCACACACAATATTATATATATATTATAATATATATATATATGGTGTGTGTGTGTGTGTGTGTGGTTTGGTGTGTGTGTGGTGTTGCTTGTGTGTGTGTGTTGTGAGTGTTGTGTTTGTACAATATGTACCTCCCCCGACCTGGCCCAACCTAGGTCACTCCCGGGCCCCGAGACCGGGGGGCCGTACTAAACCAACCCTCCACACGACCCATAAAAGGAGTGTGCAATAGGGGCTAAAATTGCTTTCCCTAGCATTGCCCATTACTATAATGGTAATGATAGCGAGGTTTTCAACACTCCCGTGGGCATCGGTGGAAATTGTTTGAAATTCGAAAACCAAGTAGTTGTGCATTTTTTAATATATATATTATATTATATATATTATTATATTTTATATATATATTACATTTTGTGTGAGTGTGTGGTGTGTCTTGTGTGTGTGTGAGTGTTGAATTGTTTTTGTGTGTCTGTGTGAAATTTTTTGTTTGTGTTTGGGGTGTGGGTGTGGGTTGTGGGGTTTTTTAATTATATATATATATATTATATTATATATTAAAATTTTTATTTTATATATTATATATATTTATATTATTTATATATATATATATATAATAATAATATATTTATGCTATGATATATTACACACCCACAAAACACACAAAAAAATATTTATTTTATATATATATATATTATATATATATTATTATATATATATATAATAATATGATTATCTGTGGGTTTTGGGGTTTTGTGTGTGTAAAATATTTTATATTATTATATAATATTATATTATTATATATTTTTATATAAACTTATATTTTATATATATGTATATATTGTTTAATAAATTTAAAAAAAATTAAAAATATTATAATTTATTTTTTATATATATATTTATATATATTTTTTATTTGTGTGTATATAATATATATTTTTTTTATATTTATATTATATACCCATATTAAAATTATTTAAACATTTATTTACTCATTATAGTAAAATATGTATATTTTTCCCTTTTATTTGTATATTTTTTTTTCTATATATATTTTATATATATATTTTATTTTATTTATATTTGCATATTTTTATTTTAATTTTTTTTTTTATATTTATATTATAAAAGGGGATAATATTATATATATATATATTATATTTTTATATATATTATATTTATTTTTATATTATTTTTATTTATTAGATATATATCCCTATACATATATTATATATATTTATTATATATATATATATATTATTTTTTATATTTTTATATATTTAATATAATATATATATTTCTTTATATATATTAAATACACCAAAATTAATTTTTTTATACACACATATATTTATTTATATTTATTATATATATATTATTTATATTATATTTATATATAATATATAAATTATTTATTAATCCCTATATAAATTTCATATATCCCTATATATTTATTTATATATACAACAATTGATAATATATATATATTTTTATATTATATTATTAATTATAATTTTATTATATATATGTATATTATTTTATATTTTATTTATATATATTATATATATTCTTTTATAATATTTTAATTTATATATATATAATTTATATATTATATATAATATTTTATTTTTTTATTTATATTATTTTTATATATATAATTATATTTTTTTAACTTTATATTTATATACTTTATATATAAATAGATATTAATTTATATATATATATTTTTATTATTTATTTATTATTTTTTTTTTTTAATATATATAAATATTTTAAAATTTAATTTTTTTTATATGTATATATTTATTTATATCCATTTATATAAAAATTTTAAATATTATTATACATATAACATTTTTTTTATATATATATATATATTTATAATATAATTTATATATAAAAAATTTATATATATTTTTATATATATTATATAAGAGAGAGAAGGAGAAAAGAGGAGAGAGAGTTTTGAGAGAGAGAGGATTCTTTTATATACATATATTTTTATTATAATTTATAACTTTTATATATATTTTTTATTTTATTTTATTATTTATTTTTTAAAAATATGGTTTGTCGATGCCCAATCTGTGCATCCCTGGGGCCCAAAAACATTGAGGTTTTGGATAGCTTCATTATCTTGGTAGTGTAGAGCGACGGAAATCCTCGTTATTTTATTATATATATAATATTATTTTAATATAAAAATTTATTTTAATTTAGACATGTATGTATATTGTGTGTGTGCGTATTTTGCATTATATACTTTTAAAATCTTTTGTTTTATATATTTCATATATATTGATATACATATATGTTTTATAGTATATATTTTTTAAAATTATAATATATTTATATTATATTTTTATTATTTTTATATATTTATATAATTTTTATATATATTTATATATTTAATTTTATATTTTATATATAATATATATTATATTTTATATACATTTTTTATATTATATATATATATATATATATAATTATATACTCGAAAATACCCACAACAAAATATATATATATTTATATTATTATAATTTAAAATATATATTTTTATATATATTTATATGCATATTATTACATTATGTGTTGTGTGTGTTTTTCATATACTTTCATGTGTGTATTATTTAATATTTTTTTATATATATATATATATATAACTCAGCATGCTTATTATTTTTATATATATAATATATTTATAATATATATATATATTATATTTGTTGTGTGTGTGTGTGTGTTTTATATATATTTATATATTATATTATTTTTATATATTTTTATATTATAATTTTTTATATATTTAAACTCATACACTACATTTTATATTACATATAATAAATTACACGCATACGAAAAACCCCACACAGTTCAACATAGAGGTCTATTCTCTCTTTTTTTCTTCCTTCTTTTTCCTTCCTCTGTATATATGTTTGTCCCTTTCCTCTTTTCCCTTTATTCCTTCTCTCTTTAACTCTAATTTTCCTTTCTTCTCTTCCTCTCTCTCTAATCTTCCCCCTTTTTCTTCTTAAACTTCTTTTCTTCCTCTATTCCTACCACTTTTATTGTGATTAAATTTTTTATATTTTGGGCTTTATTTCGTGTATAAATATATTAATTTCATTAGATTTCTGAATTGTTCCCGCCTCACTTTTTTCATTATGTAATTCATTTTTTTGTTTTTATTAAAATTTTAGTTTCTTTGTTTTCTTTCACTTCATTTCCCTATTTTTTTGCTTTTTCTTATGCATTGATAATCTTTACATATAGTTTTTATTATTTTTTTATTTTATCATCATTATTATTGTTATGCGATCATTCTTGAAAGGATTTTTTCTATCAACATTATCACCAAATTCTCTTGATATTAATGTGGGAGAATTGGTCGGTATCATTTATTTCCATAATTTTTTTGCTATTGTTATTCTCCTGGACCTTTAAATATCATTAACATTATAATTAAAATTTATATATTCATTTTGTGGTTCTTGTTATATTGTTATTAGTTAGTAGTTGTGGTTTTTTATTATCATATTTTTACAAAATTATTATTATTATTATTTCAATTATTACCCTTTTTATCATGTATTTGTTATTTCTTTATTATCATCTTGTTTTTTAATTATCATTTTCTTTATTTTTGTTATTATTATATTTTTACTATAAATTTTCAGTATTACATTTTTATTATTATTTTACCCGGGAAAGTTATAATTGTTATCATTTAAAAAATTATCATTTTCCCTTTTTTTATACTATTAATATACTACTTTATCTCATCACCCTCATCATTTTATCATCATCAGTTCATTTTATTATTACTTTATTAAGTTACTATTTTTTATTATTGGTATCTCTTTATTTTTTTTATTTACTTTTTATTGTATTATTTTATTATTATTTTATTATTTTTTTATTATTTTATTATTATTATTATTTTTATTTTAATTTTTATTAGTGTTATTACTGTGGTATCTTTCTTTACAATATATTAGATATTTTCATCATTATCATATTGTTGCTCTTATTGTTTTTTTTTTTTGTTATCATTATCTTTCTGATCGCACTGTCGATCCCCACATTCCCCAACCCCATCCCCAGATTTCGTTCTGCCGTAGATTATAATGAATTTTGTTTATTTCATTATAACATAACCATTATTTATTCCCCATTTATTAATCTTAAAATATTAACATTATTATCATAATAAGGGAATTTTCATTTTTTTGCAGTTTTTTTTTATATCATTATTTTTTATTAAATTAGTGGGTGTAAAATTTTTATTATCTATTATTTTACATTGTTCTTATTACTATTATTTTTTCGATTAATCGTCAAAATTGTTTTTATTATTTGTTTTTTTATTATTAAAAATATTATTTCAATCATCATTATTTTATTTTATTTTTTATTAATATTAAATATGAATTTCATTTTAGTATTATAATTATCGTTTTCATTTAAATATTCTTTTAGTAATAATTACATTTTTTTTTTCCCCGAGGAAGTTATAATAGTTATCATTAAAATTTATAATGATTATCACTTTGATTATTATTACTATTAATAAAACTACATCCCCATCATCATCTTTATCATCATCCATCATTTTCTCCCATCATTTTATTATTACTTCTCAAATAAGTTAAATTTTATTATTATTGATATTTTTTCATTTCATTTTTTTTAATTTATTTTTAAAAAAAGTGTTTCTTTATGGTGGTATCTTTCATTTTTATATTCTAACTATTTATCTTACTCCATTGGTTCTTTTTTTATTATTGTAGTTTTCTATAATATATCACACACTTCACGATCTCTAATGTTACCCAACACCACTTTTAAGAATTTTGTTCCCTGCAGACGGCTCCCTGTGCTCAGCCGGAGGGAGTCCATCAGTAGGCCCTTTGTGACGTGATTTCCCATTCCTTGAAATTTCCGGGAAAAGTGTTTTTCTAAAACTTTTAAAATGTCTTATTATTTTATATTCTGATTTTTAAGTGTTAAAAAGTATTTTTGCATTTGTAAGTTTGTCTTTACCTGTGACGTCGGCTTAACATAATTATAATATATAAACATATTATATATATATAATATATATTATATATATTATATAAAGTATATATATATATTTAAAAAAATAAAATATATATAATTATTATATAACAACAAAAATATTAAAAATATATATATATATAATATATAAAAATTATATATAATATAATATATAATATATATATATATATATATATAATGTATATATATATATATCAATATATGTATAAAATTTTTATTTAAATTTTAAATTATAAATATTAAATAATAATAATATATAAAATATAATATATATATAAAATATTATAATATATATATAAATATTAAAAATATTATATTAATTATTATATAAATTTAAAAATATAAATATTTAAAAAATATAAATATATATAATATATATATATAATTATATATATTTTTTAAAAAATATTTATAAAAATTTTATAATATATATATATTATATTATAAAATTTTAAAATATATATATATATATTAAAAAAAAAATTAAAAAAATAAAAAAATAAAATAAAAAAAAAATATTATAAAATATATATAAATAATAAATAATATATATATATATTTTTTTTTTTTTTTTTTTTTTTTAAAAAAAAAAAAAAAAAAAAAAAAAAAAAAAAAAAAAAATATATATATATATAAATTTTATATATATATATAATAAATATAATAATATATATTTTGGTATTTATAAATATAAAAAATAAACTCATTTGAGGTCACCTTAATGGAAAAACTTTGGGGGCGACTTTTACTGGAAAAATTTGTTGGAGGGCCCCCCCCTTTACGGAATAAACTCTTTTAAGGGCGACCTTTACTGGGTAAACTTGAGGTCGACCTTGGCTGGGAAAAACTGTTTGGGGGTCGACTTGCTGGGAATAAACTCGTTGGAGGTCCACCTTGACTGGGATAATGTTGGGGCGACCTTGACTGGGAATAAACTTTGGGGGCGACCTTTACTGGGAAAAACTCGTTTTGAGGTCCACCTTGCTGGGGGAAAAAACCTTGGGGGTCGACCTGACTGGGAAAAACTCGTTGGAGGTCGACCCCTTACTGGGAAAAACTCGTTGAAAGGGCACCTTGACAAAAAAAACTTTGGAGGGCGACCCTTTACCGGATCTTTGGAAAGGGCGACCTTACGAGAATAAACCCTTTGGCCACTTTATGGGGAAACTGTGGGGGTCGACCTTGACTGAGAATAAAGTTGAGGTCGACTTGAGAACGTTAGAGTCGACCTACTGGAAGATGTTAAGGTCGACCTTGCTGGAATAACTGTTAAGTGCCTTGACTGGATAACTGTTGAGGTCACTGTGGGATAGATGTTAGGTCGACCTTATGGAAGACTGTTGAGGTCACCTTGACTGGAATAATGTTGAGGTCGACCTGACTGGGAATAAGTGAGTGACCTGAATGGATACTTGGAGGTCGACTTGTGGGAATGACTGTTGAGTGACTCTGAAACTGATACTTGAATAAACTCTGGAGTCGACCTGACTGGGAAACTGTTGAGTCGACTTGACTGGAGAGGTCCTTATGGGAAATGTTGGTCGACTTGACTGGATAATTTAGAGGTCGACTGTGAAATTGAGTCGACTCTGGAATAGATGTAGTCGACTATAAAACGTGGGTCGACTATGAAATTAGTCATTGTGGGAATATTTGAGTCGACTGACTGAATACTGTTGAGTCGACCTTACTGGAATAAGTTAGTCACTTGACTGGAACGTGAGGTCGACCTTGACTGGAAAGTTGGGTACCTTGATGGAAATTTGATCGCTTGGAAGTTAGGTCGACCTTGATGGGAATACTTGAGTCACCTTCTGGAATACTTGAGTCACTTGACTGGAATGACTTTGAGGTCGACTTGACTGAATAATGTTGAGTGACCTTGATGGGATAACTCGTTGAGGTCACTTGACTGGGAATAAACTCTTGAGTCGACCTTGACTGGGAATAACTGTTGAGGTGACCTTGAAGGAATAAACTGTTGAGGTGACTTGATGGGATAGTTGAGGTCGACCTTGACGGAATAACTCGTTGGAGGTCACTTGACTGGAATAACTGTTGGAGTCGACCTTGATGGAATAAATGTTGAGGTCGACCTTGACTGGAATAGACTGTTAGAGGTCGACCTTGACTGGAATAACGTTGGAGGTCGACCTTGACTGGGAATAACTCGTTGGAGGTCGACCTTGACTGGGAATAGACTGTTAGAGGTCGACCTTGACTGGAATAACTCGTTGGAGTCGACCTTGACTGGAATAAACTCATTGGAGGTCGACCTTGACTGGAATAGACTGCTAAGGTCGACCTTGACTGGGAATAGACTGTTAGAGGTCGACCTTGACTGGGAATAGACTGTTAGAGGTCGACCTTGACTGGGAATAGACTGTTAGAGGTCGACCTTGACTGGGAATAGACTGTTAGAGGTCGACCTTGACTGGGAATAGACTGTTAGAGGTCGACCTTGACTGGGAATAGACTGTTAGAGGTCGACCTTGACTGGGAATAGACTGTTAGAGGTCGACCTTGACTGGAATAGACTGTTAGGAGGTCGACCTTGACTGGGAATAGACTGTTAGAGGTCGACCTTGACTGGGGAATAACTGTTAGAGGTCGACCTTGACTGGGAATAAACTCGTTGGAGGTCGACCTTGACTGGGAATAGACTGTTAGAGGTCGACCTTGACTGGGAATAGACTGTTAGAGGTCGACCTTGACTGGGAATAGACTGTTAGAGGTCGACCTTGACTGGGAATAGACTGTTAGAGGTCGACCTTGACTGGGAATAGACTGTTAGAGGTCGACCTTGACTGGGAATAAGACTCGTTGGAGGTCGACCTTGACTGGGAATAGACTGTTAGAGGTCGACCTTGACTTGGAATAGACTGTTAGAGGTCGACCTTGACTGGGAATAAACTCGTTGGAGGTCGACCTTGACTGGGAATAGACTCGTTGAGGTCGAACTTGACTGGGAATAAACTCGTTGGAGATCGACCTTGACTGGGAATAAACTCGTTGGAGGTCGACTTTGACTGGGAATATACTCGTTGGAGGTCGACCTTGACTCGGAATAGACGGTTAGAGGTCGACCTTGACTGGGAATAGACTGTTAGAGGTCGACCTTGACTGGGAATAGACTCGTTGGAGGTCGACTGGGAATAGACTTGTTAGAGGTCGACCTTGACTGGGAATAGACTGTTAGAGGTCGACCTTGACTGGGAATAAGCTCGTTGGAGGTCCATCTTGACTGGGAATAGACTGTTAGAGGTCGACCTTGACTGGGATTAGACTGTTAGAGGTCCACCTTGACTGGGAATAAACTCGTTGGAGGTGACCTTGACTGAGAATAAACTCTTTGGAGGTCGACCTTGACTGGGAATAAACCCGTTATAGGTCGACCTTGACTGGGAATAGACTAGATGGAGGTCGACTTTGACTGAGAATAAACTCGTTGGAGGTCGACCTTGACTAGAAATAAACTCGTTGGAGGTCCTCCTTGACTAGAAATAAACTCATTGGAGGTCGACCTTGACTGGGAATAGACTCGTTGGAGGTCCACCTTGACTGGGAATAGACTCGTTGGAGGTCCACCTTGACTGGGAATAAACTTGTTGGAGGTCGACCTTGACTGGGAATAGACTGTTAGAGGTCGACCTTGACCGGGAATAAACTCATTGGAGGTCGACCTTGACAGGGAATAAACTATTTGGAGGTCGACCTTGACTGGGAATAGACGGTTAGAGGTCGACCTTGACTGGGAATAGACTGTTAGAGGTCGACCTTGACTGGGAATAAACTCGTTGGAGGTCGACCTTGACTGGGAATAAACTCGTTGGAGGTCGAACTTGACTGGGAATAAACTCGTTGGAGGTCGACCTTGACTGGGAATAAACTCGTTGGAGGTCGACCTTGACTGGAATAAAAATTTGTTAGAGGTCGACCCTTTACTGGGAATAGACTGTTAGAGGTCGACCCTTTACTGGGAATAGACTGTTAGAGGTTTGACCTTGACTGGGAATAAACTCGTTGGAGTCGAATGGGAATAGACTTGTTAGAGGTCGACCTTGACTGGGAAATAAACTGTTTGGGGGTCGACCTTGACTGGAATAAACTCTTGGATCAATCTTGACTGGGAATAGACTGTTAGAGGTCGACCTTGACTTGGATAACTGTAGGTCACCCTTTACTGGAAATAAAACTTTTTGGGGGCGACCTTTACGGAATAAACTTTAAATCACCCCGATGGAATAAAACCGTAAGGTCGACCTTGATGGAATAAACTTGGGGGTCAACTTGGGAATAAAACTGTTGAGGGCGACCTTGACTGGGGAAAAAACCTTGGGGTCGACCCGACTGGGAATAACGTTAGGGCACCTTGACTGGAATAAATGTTGGAGGCCCTTGACTGGAAAAACCTTTTTATCACCCTTGAGGAAAAAACTGTAAGGCGACCCTTTATGGGAAAAAAACCTTGGATCACTTGATGGAAAAAAACTCTTTGGGGGGTTTTGACCTTGCTGGGGAAAAAACTTTTTAAAAGGGCGACCTTGAGGAATAAACTTTGGATCACCCTTTATGGGGAAAAAAGTAGAGGTCACCTACTGGAAAAAACTTTGGAATCACTTGATGGAAAAAATCGTACATAAATATGTACTCACACATATCCGTACACAAGCATAAACAGAAGCACACAATAAATACATATACATACACACACTCATGTATACATACATGCATCATATACATACACGCACATTAGGGTGTTTCAATAATTGTCGATTTTCTAAAATTTGCTCGAATCCCGGGGGCAAGTTAAGAAATAGGCCCCTATGAATCAAAGAATATCTCGCATTCTCTATTCTCAATTGAAAGTTTTGATAAAATTATGATTTAGACACCGTTTCGAACGCCAAATAACGCCTCGTTTTCTGTTGTCGGTATTTTAAAAATACCTCAATATTATACTTTTCTTTAATAGTTTTGCATCAAAATTATATCTATTATAAATTAATATTATATAAAGTTCTGTAATTGCCATAAGACTAATTCGTCAATTAGTAGGCTTGACTTCTCTTTACTTTGTGTTCTCTCCCACGGTATCTGACTTGGGTCGCCGAGAGCTTGCTTTGGCTCTCGGACTTTTCACTTCGCTTAAATGATTTGAAGTAACATATTCTATTTAACAAGAGGCTATAAAAGGAAAGGATTCTAGTAATGATTTTATTTGGAACATTATATATTGCATACAATATAATTTTCATTCTACTCCTTTGTTTACATTGCAATATCTCCGACTGCGCCGTTCTCTAGTTTCTGTTACAACAGCAGTTCTGTTTATGTCTTCACATTTTTTCATGTCTCCAATCAGTCTTTCACAGTTTTGATTATGGCCAGGTATTAATGAACTTTTGGGTTTCCACATATCGATTTCATGCATATCATAGGCCAAGTTTGCAAATTCCATATCTGTGGTCAGATGTTGGGAAATTAAATCTTTCACACTCAGATTACACAGTTTTTCTGCAGTGAAATTGTGCTTCTCCTTATTTTTGAATAGGGCTGATGTGTATGGCCATTTTTCACGAATTCCTCTTTTCAAGATCTTCGCAACTTCATCGACGTAATCATGATCAACAGCCAAGGGAAGAAGTGTACCATCTGCATTATACAGATGTCTGTTGATGGACGAGAAGTAGCTGCTAGGAAAGCCAAGTTCACAGCCAATCCTGGCATACCTCCTTGAAGTTTCAATAGCAGTTCTGAAAAGAGTCATTCCATTGCTGTTTACAGCAGAACGCCAGCACATGAAATAAACTTTTGCAAAATCAAAATACTTCTGATTGTTCTTGGATTTTTTTTTCAGTGCTTTCAGACACTTTATGGTGTTGTTCTTTATTCCAATCTTGGATTTATTAGGAAAATCACCATCACAAACTCCTTTCAGCTTGGTCAGTATGGTGTCAATGGTCAGGCAGATGTGTAGGAGGGAACAAAAAAATCCCAGCCACCCAGCACATCTACGTGCATACACATACACGTATACATGAACGCACAGGATTTCCTGTGTACACAGACGTATACTAGCATACACATAAAAGCACACGCACATGTACACATACAAATACACTCACTTATGCACATATATTGTTTACACATACGTACTCTTCCGCACACAACAATTACACATATTCATAACACATATACACGCATGCACGCACATACACGAATCAGACACACACACATATCTACTTGTATGCAGTGTATACACATACACATATACGAGCATGCACATGAATTCCTGGTCATAGTTCGAAGACATAAACAGGACCTTGAAGTAGTTCAAGAGTTTTGCACATTTATACTGAGGGGATTGTGCAAGTGGAAAGAGCCAGTCGCCCGAAAGAAGTCGAATATGTTCGTGTTCTATGACATCTTGACAAGTGTTTGGTTTCTTCCTTTTTATTGATCATCCCAATCATTAGATTCTTTTCTCGGCCGATTGCCTTGACCTAAATCGGACCACAAGTGAAGGAAAAGGTTGAGTTAAGGAGACACGTGGAACGTGGTGGAGGGGCCTGTAGAGTTCGAGGGGCTTAATGCTACTATAGGCTGGCATCCACAACTGAGCCTACCGCGACCAATGTACTAGAGTTGCGAAGGGTTGGCACAGTGTCAGTGGCACCTGCCCACGAGCTTGGCCCCGGGAAAGGCCCCGTAAAGCAGCGGCTTGCAGCTCCTGGTGGCAGCGCTGGCAGGTTGCGAGACAGCCTTGCGCTCTGCCCAGACGAACTAAAAGCCTGGCCACTAAGCAAATGAAAGCGAAAGCAACAATGCATCAAGAGGAAAAAGAATGAACAGATTTAGAAAAAAAGAAAAGAAAAGTTAAAACGAAAAATAAATAAATAAACAAAATAAAAGGGTGACAAAGAAGCTGAAGCTACGTCTGTGGACAGCTACTCATGGGCGGAGAAGCTTGCAATGTATAAGGTAGTTCGGTAAACGTTTAAAGAACAGACGATAAGAAAGAGCAGTCAGATGCTTATCTTTGAAGTTACGTCACACTATGTTCCCAGGGTCAGAGGTGAAGGAAACACGCAGTTGTCTCGGAATGATTAACAGGGATAGAGAAAGAAAAAGAGAGATAGAGAGAGAAAGGAAGAGAGTAACTGGGAGAGTGAGAGAAAGTAATTGGGAGATTGAAAGAATAATTGAGGGTGAAGAGAGAACGTAATTAGTAGAGTGAGAAGTAATTTTGAGTGAAAGAGAGGGAAAAAGCAATTGAGAAAAAGAGAGTAAATACGTGAGAGACAGAGTGTTTTGAGGAAGAGAGGAGGTGAGGCTGGAAGAGAGAGGGATAGCGAGAGTTAGAATAGGAGAGAAAGAGAGAGAGTGAGTCAGGAGGAATGAAGATAACTAGAATGAGAGGGAGAAATTCAAGGAAAGAAAAACATAAATAAACACAACAGCACGCGTAAGGAGGATGAAAAGTCTTCTCCATAAATATCTGTAGCGCTGCCTCAAGACTGACGACAAGGAGAGCGTGTGGAGGGATGGAAAAGCAGGCTGAGGTAGGGAGGGAGGGAAGGAGAGACACAAAGTGAGAGATACGGAGGAGGAGGGGAGAGATGCAGCCTAAGAAGGGAGAGAGGAAGAGGGATGGATAGGGTGGGAGAGGAGAATTGAGAGAAAAAGAGACGGAGAGACACACAGAAATGGTTGTAGAAAGATAGATAGAGAGTGAAAGAGAGCTGGAGAGAGAGATCGGGGTTAGGAAAGAGGAGATAACGAGAGACAGAAAGAGAGGGGAGGTAAGGGAGAAAAGTTAGAGAAAGGGGGAAAGAGAGAGGGAGAGAATCAGAGAGTAAAACAGTAAAACACATGAAACGATAAAACACAAACACGAATAAAACAAACGATAAAACAAACTGGAATACAAACACAAATAAGAGACAGTATAATGAATAGTACAAAGGGAACTTAAAACAATAAATTACGAACTATGAAACAATGCACTTAATAAAACAAACGATACAATGAAAATAAAACGAATTATAAAAATAAAATAGAAAGCTAGACAAAAGTAACATAAAATGAAACCATACAAGCAAAAATCAACGAACGATGAAACAGCAAAAATGGAACTTGGGTAAAACAAATAAAATTATACCCTAAGATAAGAAAGCACCGATCACTAAGTCACTTTAGGCCGAACAAATATTCCACAAATTGTGTCTTACCTCCTATATTAAAACACTACCCCCACGACCGCTTAACTGTTCAGGGGAAGCCCGTTCCGGGGTTCCTCAGACTGTCGGCTTAGCAGGCCAGTAGCAAAATCCCCCCCTTTGTTGTTCCTTGCTCTCCGCGTCACCTTGTGGGCGGGAAAAGGAGCTAATTAGGGCTCTTTAAATATCAATAATGAAAATCTTAATACTGAATTTGATTAAAATCCGAGTTTATGCAATAAAATTATTAATAAAAGGACATAGAATTAAGATAACTATTTTAAAATATTATTTTACTTGGTAACGAACCATAAAATACTTAAATATATAGAGAACATTAAAAGTTTGATATGGAATTTAAAATAGATAAATAAATAAATAGATAAAACTTAAAATTAATACTACCGAGTTTTGTAAGTATTTAAAATGGACCACCGTGATCTTTATGGATATATATATATATATATATATATATATATATATATATATATATATATATATATATGTATATATATATATATATATAAATATATATATATATATATATATATATATATATATATATATATATATATATATATATATATATATAAATCTTAAAATGTAAAATAAATGGGCTCTGCGGACAGGAAAGTCAGATAAACAATAAAAATATAATTTATTTGGTAAAATAAAAATTGGTAGTGGTAATCGTGTGGGTGTGGTGTGCGCGGGCATCCTTCTCACTCGCGAGATAAAGGTGGTTTTGTTGGGGCCTGGAGGTGATGTTGGCGGCCGGAGGACGTGTTATACTATAGCTGATGATGCATGGGGAAGGCTTCGATGCTGCAAAGCCGCCTCCGCAACCCCTATTGAAAATTTACAGCGAAACTGACGCCTGTGGGAGAGTTGGAGGTGAGAGCAGATTTTCTTATACCGTATTACCTCCTGCAGTGATGACTAAAGATCGACGAGGTCAATCACTACAAGAGGGGCTCGGAAAGGGGAAATAAGCGAACATACCGAATGGAAAAGACACAGAATAATCACACATCGTGACAATAATCAGGATCATAACGATAGTTCAGGATTCCATCTCTCCGTCGCGGTTGAATAGCGACCTGCGACAGGATTTTTTTTTGCGAAGTCATCTTGCCCAGCAGAGCTACGGTATCTGTGGATTCTGCCAACGTATTTCAGATTCTGTGACGAGCCTGGGATAGAATTCCACTTACAAGGAGTTTCCTGTCTATTTAAGGTGGCCGGGCTCTTTTCCTCTCTCTCTTCTATTGTCTCTCTCTCATTCTCTCTTCTATTCTCTCCCATGCACACAATTTCCCTTGTATTCTCTCTCTTTTTTTTATTCTTATGCTCTCTCTCTTTCTCCCTCTCTCATTTTCTCCTATATTCTCTGCCTCCCTTCTAGTCTCTGTGGGATGAAGTTGACATTCCACGATAAGGGTCCAAGGACACTTCCGTGAGGTCCGCTGCCTCTCGCCGGACATTCCCTGGAGGACTGGCCTTCAAGGGCGACTTGGAGAGTCCTTCCGTGGAGGCAGCCCTCTATTCGTCCTAATTACTGGCAGAAACACTGGCGAAATCTGCCTTTGATTCGGAAAGCGTTTAAAGAACAGACACACTGCGTAAGGTGATAACACTGATAAGAATTAGCAGCCAACTACTTATCTTTCTAGTTACGTCACTATAAATGAGAGAGACAAAGATTAATCAATAACGTGAGAGAGTAATTGAGTGAAAGAGAGAAAGTCATTGAGAAAGGGGAGAGTATTTGGGTAAGCGATAGAGAGTGAGTAATTGAGTGAGTGACGGAGACAAAATGAGTGATTGAGTAAATGCGTGAGTAAGAGAGGGACTAACTGGGCAAGTGAGAAAGAGAGGGAGAGAGTAAACGAGTGAGATACAGAGAGACTTATTGAGTGATAGAGAGAAATTGGATAAATGAGAGTTAGAGGGAATGAGAAATAGGAGATAAATGAAATAGGAAGAGAAAAAGTGGAGAGAAAATCATCATAATAATCAGATTAGAAATTAAATCAACAGTCATATATATTACTATCATCATAATAGATATAGACTTCAGGTGTAAACGACAAAGAGTTAAGAACCAATAAATTTACATTTCTTTTAGTAATGAGGAAAAAGTCTTCATCTTTTGGGAAAGTTATTACTAGAAAGTATTTTTGTGAGAGCGATATGAGCGCTTCCGACTAAAGCTAAAAATATCAGCAAGGAATGCATTTAGGGGGAAGGCAGCAAAAATATGCGAATAATCTTTGCATGAAAAAACACCCTTTGTCGATTTCTCTTCACAGACGTAGAGTTTGGTTCGTGTGCTTCATTTAACTTCTTTTCTGCGAATCACTGGCGGCGAAATAATAGTGATAATAGGGATACCGAGAGAGGGGGGAGCGGAATCTTTTTATCAGCCGCTCCGTGTTGCCAACAGGTACACTTTACACACACACAGACATACGCATACAAATCATAACATATGCACACATACATACGTATACAAACCAAGCCATTAAAATAAAGACAAACACAGTCAGAGAAACACATAGATAAACACTTACACATAGTAACAGGCAGACACAAACGTGTGATTTCTTTCTGAATGAGGTGTGAGTTCCGTCTCTCTGAAGTGAATTCCGTTTGTGTGAAGTGGGGTGTGAGTTCCGTCTCTCTGAAGTAAATTCTGTCTGTGTGAAGTGGGGTGTAAGTTCCGTCTTTCTGAAGGGAATTCTATCTGTGTGAAGTGAGGCGTGAATTCCGTCTCTCTGAAGTGAATTTCGTCTATGTGAAGTGAGGTGTGAATTCCGTCTAAACGAAGTGAATTCCGTCTATATGAAGTGAAGTGTAAATTCCGTCTGTGAGAAGTGAGGTGTGAATTCCGATTGATGTCAAACTTCCTCTCCTGGGCTTCTGAAAGAGATAATGAGAGAGAGAAAGGGGGGGGGGGGTAAGGGAAGAGAGTTAATGAAAAAAGGGAGGGGGGAAGGAGAAAAGATAGTTAGAGAGACAGATAGAAAGTGTTGGGAAAGAGGTAGAAGAAGAAAGAGAGAAAGAGATAGGCTTTATATTTTTATCAGCTGCCGCCCTGCTAAACAACAGGTACATCTTAATCACACCCACACACATATACCCATGGAAACACACATACACATGGAAACGTATACATACCTAGACAAGCACATTCAAACACACACAGGCAAACTCAAACAGTAGGGCATATAAGCAGGATGATGCTTGTCCATAAGTATCTATAGAACTGTATAATCTCGGCTGACCCCAGGGGAGGGCGTTCGGAGGGATACGAAGACCGAGGGATGGAGGGAGGGAAGAAGGGAAGTTTATTGAAACAAAAGTTTACATTATAAAGGATGAGGTAACTTAGGTTATCCTTATGCTCATCTTAATATGTCTGGGTGTGGGCTCACATTTCACACACAAACCTTAGGTATGTTAAACTATAAGAATATGTACTTGAAATGCATAAAGTGAAATGCTTAGTCTCAGAAGAATTATTAAAATATCAACTTCGAGGAAAACTGTCAGCAGGAGTAATAGCCTAGTACCTGTGTATATTCATCAGGTACAATTAAACTAATGGTACCAACCCAAGATATCGCCGCTTATCTGCCGCATCGGTGTGGCCTTAAATAGTAGCGTCCTTTAGACGGTCCTTCCCTCCGTTTGTTGTCTGTGCGTGAGCGTTGTCCTGAGCAACTCGGCAGCTCCCCACAATGGCACGACTCCGTGTGCTAATGTAAACAAAGCCGCCACGTGGCTGCTGAAGGAGAGCCAGGCCAGCGACGGTCGGCGCTTGAGGCGAGACGCGCTCGGGGTTCGGGGGGAGGAGAGTGATGGATGGTAGAGCGAGGGAGGGAGAGAGGGAAAGAGAGAAGAGAGCGAGCGACGAAGAGAGAACCAGGGAAATGGAAAGTGGAGGGAGAGAAAGATGGAGGGAAGGGAGGGCGAAAGACGATGAGAGAATCAGGGAGAGTTTCGGCGAGAAGGAAAAAAAATATTTAACGAGAGAGAGTCGGTGCGAGGGATAAATATTAAGGGGAGGTTAGAGAGATAGGTGGACAGAATGATACTGTGAGAGGGAGAGGGAACAATAAAAAGGAAAAAAAAAGTCAGAAAAGAGAGATAGAGAGAAAGTCGTCCGAGAGAAAAAAGAGAAAACAAGACAGGGAGGGAAATTGAGCGAGAGAAAAAAAGAAAAATCTTAGCTCTGTCAGTTCACTTAACTCAAAACCAGGGAGACTTTTCATCGCAAGCATTTTCTCTGTAGATTTGCTTCAATTGATATAAAAACAAATGCGTTCGAAGGGCGAACAGCAGCACGCGTAAACAGGATGAGAAGACTTTTCATAAGTATCTGTAGCGTTGCCTTATCTAGGCTGACCCCTGTAGTGAACACGCCTTTCGTTGGCCCACGCGACCTCTCTCTGCCCGGGTCATCCCCTACAAGACTTCGGACACAGATACGCACGGCTTTGGACATCACCATGACCTCAGTTTCGCCAGTTCGGACGACGTCCCCGAACCGCTGGAGTAGCGGTCTGATTACGCAAACCGCTCGTTACCTCAGGCGGCATATGCTTATAAACAGCCTATGTACCCGCCGCCAGGTCACCGAGGTAACCCCAAAAAGCTGGCAGAACGGTGGACAGAGAGGCTGCCTTGCTGCTGCCGGTGACACATAGTCGATGGGGACATCTTTAGAGATACTACGGATCAGGTCATGTATTCTCAGTGCGAAGTATTACAATTCCGTGTGCCCTGATAAGAAGCGAGCGCTAGCCGACGGTGTATGTGCAGAAACTTGCGTTTAGAGACTATAAACATAGAACAAACATTTGACGAGTGTTCACGTAATATACTTAGTGTAGTGTTCGTTCGTGTTCGTATTCGTGTTCATGTTAGTGTTTATATTAGTATGTGTATATATTTGTATTCGTCTGTCCGTTTTTCTATGTCAGCGTATTGAGTGTAATTGTTTGTATTTGTTTAATTCGTGTATGTCCGTAATTCGTTGCATGTATTTGTTTAGTTGTTTCGTAATGTTGAGTATACATAATATCTAATATACCTAATCAAACAATAAATCTGTTTTTCTCCTGATATAAGGTCATTACTTAACCATCAATACTAAGATATTAAGATAAATAATTACATTTGAAAAATGATACATAATTAATGAATAAGGAGCAGATATACAAATCGATAAATGCTGAATCAAGCCTCCAACTCGGTCAAACATCACCACTAAGAAATCTTCAGAAAGTCTAAGGGTCGGGACCCCCAGCCCAGGGGTGGCGGCTACCAAAGTTAGTTTGTTTGTTTGCTTGAAATGTGATGTCAGAAGTGCTACACCCCAAAGGAGGGGGTGCAGAGGGGTGCAAAGGCAGAGGGAGGGAGGGAGTGAAGGAGAAAGAGAGAGAGAAAAGATTAGAGGGAAAACGGCAGACAGAAAGAGAGAGAGAGAGAAAGAGTGAGAGAAGCGCGGGGGAGGGGCGAGAGAGAAGAGAGAGGAAGGGGAAATATGGAGAGAGAGAGGGGGGGGGGGAGGAGAGAGATAAAAGACTTTATCTTCTTATCAGCCGCCGCTCCGAGTAGACAATAGTACACCCTGCACCAGTGATTCCTTTGCACATTAATGACTTTATCTATTCCAAGTAACCCTTGTTTTAAATATATATGTATCCCTTTTAAAGAAAAGCATATCAAGGAGATGAGAGAACGGCTGGGCCGGGGCTCGTGACACGCATGCTCCTCGCACGGGGCTGCGTCCCCTCCTCCCCAACCCCTGTGTCGCCGACTCGCAGAGTTCGAATGGAAGCATATCCGGCTTCCATTCTATTTCTATGTATATTATCACAGTTTTTAATTTTTTTTATTTCTTAATTCTGTCCATATTGTCCTCATATCTAGCAAAGCTACATCATCTGTGGACACACACACATACATGTATATGCTCACATATGCAGACACGCACTAATATACATGCACACATACACATACGCGCTCATACACGTACAGGCACACACACATGCACACACGTACAAGAACACGCACATACAAGTACAATCACACATACATGTACACACACATACCCGCACACAAGCACCCACACATGCACACGCAAACAAGCACACACACACGTACACGCAAATATACATGTACACACACTCATGTGTATATCTATAAATGTACACATGCATACAATAATTACATGTACTCATAACACATATACACACACATGTGTACATAAATGCATCACACACATCTACGTGTATACAGATACACGTATACATGTACGCAAATGATTTCATGTGTACACGGACGCATACCAGCAAACACACATGCACTCACAAGTGCACACATAAAAGCACATGCACATGTACACTTACACATACATGCACACTCATTCATAGACATATAATGTACACACATACGTACTCTTGTGCACACAACAGTTAAACATACTCATAACACATACACACACACATCTATGTGTATACAGTGTATACACATACACGTACACATGCACGCACATGATTCTTGGCCATGGTTCGAAAACATAAACAGGACCTGGAAGTAAGAAAGAGTGAGCCAGAGAACTGGAAGAGGTCAAGATCTTTGCATAATCATACTGAGGGTATTGTACAGCAAAGAGCCAGTCGCCCGAAAGGAGTTGAATTTGTTCGTGTTCTATGACATCTTGACAAGTGTTTGGTTTCTTCCTCTTTATTGATCATCCCAAGCATTAGATTCCCTTTTTGGTCGAATGCCTTGACCTAAATCGGACCACAAGTGAAGAAAAAGGTTTATTAAGGAGACAAGTGGAACGTGGCAGAGGGTCCGTAGAGTTCGAGTGACTTAATGCTACTAGAGGCTGACATCCACAACTGATCTCAATCAATAAAATAGGTAATAAGACGAGAGGAAATAGGATGACCAATTTTGTTTTAAAAAACAAAAACAAAAACAGAATAAACGTGGAGGCAAGATACTACAATGAAGACACTGAAGTGGCCGGCTGAAGCTACGTGTGTGGACAGCTACTTATGGGCGGAGGAACTTGCAATATATACGGTAGATCAGGGAAGCGATTTAAGAACAGATGGTATGAAAGAACAGTCAGCTGCTTATCTTTGAAGTTACGTCACACTAAGTTCCAAGGGTCAGAGGTGGAGGAAACACGCACGGTGACTCGCAAAGAGTAATAGAGGGAGAAGAGAAAGAAAGTAATAGGGAAAGTGATATAAAGTAATTTGGACTGAGAGAATAATTGAGAGTGAATTGAGAGTGGTTGTCATATTGCCATATTGTCGTATCTTTCCCGTTGACTCTCCTATGAAATCCATCTTGTATTAGAGGCAGTGACGTTTTCCTTCTTGTTTTGTCTGTATATTGTGATCTTTGGTTTTATTATTTTACATGAGGACTAATCACTTCAATTAATTAGATTATTAAATCGATGATACCATTGATTTTTCTTTAATTGAATCTTGTGATTTCAGTCAACCCTTGAAATTCCCTATTTGGTTGATTGATTGTTCTCAGGTGAAATTGCATGACCGCTTCCACTAATAATGAATTTCCTCGTTAATGT
>NW_025918684.1:27500-35000 GCF_019202785.1 Penaeus chinensis
TCGGGGCTTTTAAATGAAAATAAATCAATACAAACTTCAGTACTTGCATTTCTACCTGAGTTTTATATTTTCATAGGATCACCTTGTAAATCATTCGTATGTAAATGGTTCTGATTACATATGATACTAGATTCAAATGTATCAAGAACGGTACTAATGACATGGGATACATGTAATTAAATATTTTTAACTATTTCCTATCATTAAGTTTTTTTCGTCCATGCAACACGCAAGCCTACATGCAAAACCTAAAAAAAAGAAAAAAAAAATTGCATAACGACAAATATAATTCAGAGGTGGCCGATAGATTTCAAATTCTTTCATCTGTTAAATCTTCAGTATTGAAATATTTCCAAGCTCTCTCTCTCTCTCTCTTAATCTCTTTATCTTTTTCTCACTCTCTCTCTTAACCTCTCTCTCTCTCTCGGTAAGTCGAAGCTCCGCGCCACTCGCCGTCTGCCTCTGTCCGTCTCTGTCTCGCTCTCACCCCAACTCCTGTCTCTCTCTCGTCTTTCCTTTTCTCTCTTTCTTTCTCTCCTTCATTATCATTTGGCCTTCTTTCTCCCTTTCTTATCAACTGCTTTTTAACTCCATGTGTTTTAACACACACACGTCCCCACATGATAAGGCAACGATAAGCTTCCTTCGCAGAAAAGGCCGACGGCGTGTAGGAGCCCGAGAGATGGGTCCTACAGGAGTAGGTTAGATGGCGAGCCTGGGCCTCAAGGCAGACAGCCAACATGCCTTGACTCCTTTGCCGAAGAGTAATGATGGAGTGCGGCTGCTCCTGGGAGGAGGTGTTGCTCCATGCTCCCCGCAGGGAGTCTGCCTGTCATATTGTACAGAGGTGTGAATTCCGTCTCTCTGAAGTGAATTCCCTATATGTGAAGTGAGGTGTGTATTCTGTCTAAACGAAGTGCATTCCGTCTATGTGAAGTGAAATGTAAATTCCGTCTCTCTGAAGTGAATTCCGTCTCTTTGAAGTGAATTCCGTCTATGTGAAGTGAAGTGTGAATTCCGTCTCTCTGAACGGAATTCTATCTGTGTGAAATGAGGCGTGAATTCCGTCTCTCTGAAGTGAATTCCGTCTGTGTGAAGTGGGGTGTGAATTCCGTCTAAACGAAGTGAATTCCATCTCTCTGAAGTGAATTTCGTCTATGTGAAGTGAATTCCGTCTGTGTGAAGTGAGGTGTGAATCCCGTTTAAACGAAGTAAATTCCGTCTCTCTGAAGTGAATTCCGTCTGTGTGAAGTGAAGTGTGAATTCCGTCTAAACGAAGTGAATTCCGTCTCTCTGAAGTGAATTTCGTCTATGTGAAGTGAATTCCGTCTGTCTGAAGTGAAGTGTGAATTCCGTCTTTCTGAGGAGAATTCCGTCTGTGCGAAGTGAGGTGTAAATTCCGTCTCTCTGAAGTGAATTCCTTCTGAAGTGAGGTGTGAATTCCATCTCTATGAAGTAAATTCCGTCTGTGAGAAGCGAGGTGTGATTTGTGTCAAACTTCCTCTCCTGGGCTTCTGAATGATGCGTTCGAAGGGCGAACACAACAGCACACGTAAGCAGGATGAGAAGGGGTAATAAGGGGTAATAGAGACTGAAGAACAAAAGAGAAAGAGAGAACGAGAGAGAGAGGGGAAGAGAGTTAATGAAAGAGGGGGAAAGAGAGAGAGAGACAGATAGATAATGTTGGACAAGAGGTAGAAGAAGAAAGAGAAAGAGATAGGCTTTATCTCTTTATCAGCTGCCGCCCTGCTAAACAACAGGTACATCTTAATCACACTCACACATATATACCCATGGAAACACACACTCATGGAAACGTATACATACATAGACAAGTACATTCAAACACACACATACAAACGCAAACAGTCAGGCATATAAGCAGGATGTGGCTTCTCCATAAGTTTCTATAGCACTGTCTAATCTCGGCTGACCCCAAGGGAGGGCGTTCGGAGGTATACAAAGGGAGGGAGGGAGAGAGGAAGGGAAGTTTATTGAAACAAAAGTTTACATTATAAAGGATGAGGTAACTTAGGTTATCATTATGCTCATCTTAATATGTCTGGGTGTGGGCTCACATTTCACACTCAAACCTTAGGTATGTTAAAAGATAAGAATATGTACGGTACTTCAGATACATAGAATTATTAAATATCAAGTTCGAGGAAAACTGCACAAGCCATTATAGTGTCAGCAGGAGTAACAGATTAGTACCTGTGTATATTCATCAGTTACTATTAAACTAATGGTACCAACCCAAGATATCGCCGCTTATCTGCCGCATCGGTGTTGCCTTAAATAGTAGCGTTCTTTAGGCGGTCCTTCCCTCCGTTTGTTGTCTGTGCGTGAGCGTTGTCCTGAGCAACTCGGCCGCATGTCCGACCCGCACGCCGCAGCTCCCCACACTGGCACGACTCCGGGTGCTAATATAAACAAAGCCGCCACGTGGCTGCTGAAGGAGAGCAAGGCCAGTGACGGTCGGCTTGAGGCGAGACGCGCTCATGGGGTCAGGGGAGAGAGCGAGAGACGAAGAGAGAACCAGGGAAATGGAAAGTGGAGGGAGAGAAAGATGGAGGGAAGGGAGGACGAAAGACGATGAGAGAATCATGGAGATAGAGAGTGGGAGAGTTTCGGCGAGAAGGAAAAAAAAAAATAACGAGAGAGATTCGGTGCGAGGGATAAAGATTAAGAGGAGGTTAGAGAGATAGGTGGAAAAAATGATACTGTGAGTGGGAGAGGGAGCAATAACAAGGAAAAAAGAAAGATAGAGAGAAAGTCTTGCGAGAGAAAAAAGAGAAAACAAGACAGGGAGGGAAATTGAGCGAGAGAAAAAGAGAAAAATCTTAGCTCTGTCAGTAACACAAAACACAAAACCAGGGAGCCTTTTCATCGCAAGCATTTTCTCTGTAGATCTGCTTCGATTGACGTCAAACATCACCGACGCGTTTCCGTCCCTGGGCTTGTGAATGATGCGTTCGTAGGGCAAACAGCAGCACCCGTAAGCAGGATGAGAAGACTTTTCATAAGTATCTGTAGCGCTGCCTTATCTAGGCTGACCCCAAAGGAGGGGGTGCAGAGGGGTGCAAAGGCAGAGGGAGGGAGGGAGTGAAGGAGAAAGAGAGAGAGAATAGATTAGGGGAAAAACGGCAGACAGAAAGAGAGAGAGAGATAAAGAGTGGGTGAAGGGCTGGGGAAGGACGAGAGAGAAGAGAGAGGAGGGGGAAATATGGAGAGAGAGGGGGGGGGAGGAGCGAGATAAAAGACTTTATCTTCTTATCAGCCGCCGCTCCGAGTAGACAATATTACACCTTTCAGCAGTGATTCCTTTGCACATTTGAGGACCCCCTTTAATGTCTTTATCTATTCCAAGTAACCCTTGTTTTTAATATATATATATATATATATATATATATATATATATATATATATATATATATATATATATATATATATATATATATGTATGTATCCCTTTTAAAGAAAAGCGTATCAAGGAGATGAGAGAACGGCTGGGCCGAGGCTCGTGACACGCATGCTCCTCGCAAGGGGCTGCGTCCTGCCCCGGCAGTAACACTAGTTATTTCTTATTTCTATGCATATTATCACAGTTTTTTTATTGCTTAATTCTGTCCACATTACCATCTAATCTAGCAAAGCTATAGCATATGTGGACACACACATACATGTATATGCACACATATGCGGACACGCACTCATATACATGCACACATACACATACGCGCTCATACACGTACGGGCACACATACATGCCCACACGTACAAGTACACGCACATACAAGTACAATCACACATACTTGTACACACACATACCCGCACACAAGCACCCACACACGCAAGCAAGCACACACGCACGTACACGCACATATACATACACACACACGCATGTATATATACTATAAAAGTACACATGCATACAATAATCACATGTCCTCATAACACACATACTCACACACGTGTACATAAATACATCACACACATCTACGTGTATACAGATACACGTATACATGTATGCAAATGATTTCATGTGTACACGGACGCATACCAGCAAACACACATGCACTCACAAGTGCACACATAAAAGCACATGCACATGTATACTTACACATACATGCACACTCATTCATAGACATATAATGTACACACATATGTGCTCTTGTACACACAACAGTCAAACATACTCATAACACATACACACACACATCTATGTGTATACAGTGTATACACATACACTTACACATGCACGCACATGAATCCTTGGCCATGGTTCAGAAACATAAACAGGACCTGGAAGTAAGAAAGACTGAGCCAGAGAACTGGAAGAGGTCAAGATCTTTGCATAATCATACTGAGGGTATTGTACAGCAAAGAGTTAATTTGTTCGTGTTCTATGACATCTTGACAAGTGTTTGGTTTCTTCCTCTTTATTTATCATCCCAAGCATTAGATTCCCTTTTCGGCCGAATGCTTTGACCTAAATCGGACCATAAGTGAAGGGAAAGGTTTATTAAGGAGACGAGTGGAACGTGGCAGAGGGTCCGTAGAGTTCGAGTGACTTAATGCTACTAGAGGCTGACATCCACAACTGATCTCAATCAATAAAATATGTAATGAGGCGAGAGGAAATAGGATGACCAATTTTGTTTTAAAAAACAAAAACAAAAGCAGAATAAACGAGGAGGCAAGAAACTACAATGAAGACACTGAAGTGGCCGGCTGAAGCTACGTGTGTGGACAGCTACTTATGGGCGGAGGAACCTGCAATATATACGGTAGTTCGGGAAACGATTTAGGAACAGATGATATGAAAGAACAGTCAGCTGCTTATCTTTGAAGTTACGTCACACTAAGTTCCAAGGGTCAGAGGTGGAGGAAACACGCAGGTGACTCGCAAAGAGTAATAGAGAGAGAGAAGAGAAAGAAAGTAATAGGGAGAGTGATATAAAGTAATTTGTACTGAGAGAATAATTGAGAGTGAATTGAGAGTGGTTGTCATATTGCCATATTGTCGTATATTTCCCGTTGACTCTCCTATGAAATCCATCTTGTATCAGAGGCAGTGACGTTTTTCTTCTTGTTTTGTCTGTATATTGTGATCTTTAGTTTTATTATTTTACATGAGGACTAATCACTTCAATTAATTAGATTATTAAATCGATGATACCATTGATTTTTCTTGAATTGAATCTTGTGATTTCAGTCCACACTTGAAATTCCCTAATTGGTTGATTGATTGTTCTCAGATGAAATTGCATGACTGCTTCCAATAATAATGAATTTCCTCGTTAATGTATCACAACCGTTACATGTCTAATTAATCCTCCATTCAGCAGATGATTATGATCCCCCTGGGGCACTAATTACCCCATGAATCCCTACTGCAGAGGCTAATTATCCTCATTAATCCTTTCTACAGGGGCTAATGACCCTAATCCATCTCTCCTGCAGATGACTACGTGCTGCCTGTGGAGGGACCGCTGGGCTCGGCGAGGACCTCCTTGGGCACCCTCCCCCCTCCCCCTCCCGGCGGAGCGTCCTGTGGGCACCGCCAGCGGAGGGAACGCTCGGCAGACCTCTGGTCGAAGAGGAACTTTGGGGGTCGGAGGAAGCGCTGGGGGGGGGGGGGGAGCTGCTTCCTCTCCCCCCACCTCTCTCTCGTCCGATTCTCCGGCTCTCCCTCTCTCTCGCTCCCTCTCTCTCGTCCCCTCTCTCTCACCCCCTCTCTCTCGCCCCCCCTCTCTCGCCCTCTCTCTCTCGGTCCCTCTCTCTCGCCCCCCCTCTCTCGCCCCCCCTCTCTCGCCCTCTCTCTCTCGCCCCCTCTCTCTCTTCCCCTCTCTCTCGCCCCCTCTCTCTCTCCCCCCTCTCTCGCCCTCTCTCTCTCGCTCCCTCTTTCTCGCCCCCTCTCTCTCGTCTCTTCTGACATTTCCCCCCCCCCCCCTTCCCGCATCCGTCCCTTGTCTATCCGCCGCTGCCCCCCCCCCCCCCCTCGTCTCACGATAAGAAGAATAAGAAGTGCTCAACCTGTGACGAGGTGATGATAATAGTAATAAAAAATACAATATTGATAAAGATAATAAGTATAAGAATAAGAACATAATGTGCCGAGCCCACAGGAAGGGAAAGGTAACGATAATAATGATATAAAAAACAAAATGATTTTGATATAAAATAATAATAAGAGAATGAGAGAAATAAAAAAAGAGAACGAGAGAGGAAAAGATTTTAGTTGTAATAGGAAGAAGTAATTATCGCAATATTAATAATAATATCAATGATAACAGTAGTGATAATATGATAAGAGAAAGAGAAAAGAGAGAGAGAGAGAAGGGGAGTGACAATAAGAGGGAGATGCAATAATAAGAATGAGCAATAGCAATACAATAATAACAAAGTAATGATAATAATGACAACAACACAAAAATGATATATGATAATGAAGAGAATGAGAGAGAGAGAATGAAAACGGGTAGAGATGATAATGAGAGTGAAAACGTAAAAGATATATGTAATAATAATGATATCATTCTAATAACATGACAATGGCAATGATTTTTATAGACTTCCAATTATCATTTAATAATCATCAGTTGTTATGTTTGTTAATCATTCACAATTTAAATGTTTTAGCATTATTGTTTCTATTATTTATTCATTTATTGTTTTCATTATTTTTATTCGTCATTTTTGATTATCTTATTATTCTATTTATTTGTATTATTTATGTTGTTTATGTATATTCAGCATCTTTTATTATTGGACTTTTCCTTCAATTTCTTTTATTATTGAAATTTTCCTTCATTATCTTTAATTATTGTTGTTATTATTATTTTTTTTTTTATTATCCGTCATGTTTCTAGTTAATCGCATATAATTCTCTAATTAATCACTTTCGTTTCCCTTCCGCTCCTCTTTTCATCGGATTTTTAGGCTTCTCACTTTTCTTTTTCTTTTCTTTTATGTTTATGCTTCTCACATACACATCCTCACGCAGATAAACATACACATGCATAAATGTACACATATGCATACTCACATGGACATTCATACATGCAGAGACACACATGCATGCAACCGCAAGTTAAAACGCACATGCATAAATAGATGCACACACACGCACACATACAAATGCATACACATACACACGCATACATAAAACACACACACATGAACACGTATGAAACCGAAAAAGAGGACGAAATGCTCGACCCGGGCGCCACGGGTCCACATATATATATATATATATATATATATATATATATATATATATATATATATATATATCCATATATATATATCCATATATATATATATATATATATATATATATATATATATATATATATATATATATATATATATATATATATATATATGTATATATATGTATATATATATATATATATATATATATATATATATATATATACATCCATATATATATATATATATATATATATATATATATATATATATACATCCATA
>NW_025918685.1:0-7500 GCF_019202785.1 Penaeus chinensis
TCCATTGCCTCATAAAGGTCATAGGAACTCTACCGCGTTGCTGGCATGTTGCGCTACGTGATCGGAAACCGCAAGTTGATTATGAAGTTTCCTCTCTCTTTCTGTCTGTCTGTCTGTCTTTAATGTTTGTTTCCTTGTGAATGTATTTTTGTGTGCGTGTGTTTGTGCATGTACGTTCATTTTGTATGGACATGTAGCCTATATACAAATGCTTTTAGATGTATATGTTTATACTTATACCAAAAATTATACCTAGACCATTATATACACGTACACACACACACACACACACACACACACACACACACACACACACCACACACACACACACACACACACACACACACACACACACACATCTACACAATAAGTCACATAAATGCGTGTTTGAGTGTGTGCAAGTGTTCCTGTCTGTGTACGATCTTGGCTGTGTGTGTCTGCGTGTGCGTGTGTGGATAGTCACGCGCGTGTGTGTTTGTGCGTGTTCATGTATTTCCTGCTTTATTTATTAAAGGATTAGTCTTCATGCGCTTGACAAGCCAGACTTCCTAGAAGAACACCTGTCATGATTAGAAGAAAGTGATTGGACGCGATTCGCGCGGGAGTGACTGCTGGGGCGGCGGCGTGCGGATGAAGACGGATGCTTTCTTGATCTTGTTCTTGGATCTCTCTCTCTCTTTCTCTTTTTCTCTTTCTCTCTTTCTCTCTTTCTCTGTCTCTTTCTCTCTTTCTCTGTCTCTTTCTCTTTCTCTCTTTCTCTCTTTCTCTTTCTCTCTTTCTCTCTTTCTCTCTTTCTCTCTTTCTCTCTTTCTCTCTCTCTCTTCTCTCTCTCTCTCTCTCTCTCTCTCTCTCTCTCTCTCTCTCTCTCTCTCTCTCTCTCTCTCTCTCTCTCTCTCTCTCTCTCTCTCTCTCTCTCTCTCTCTCTCTTTGCCTTGTTTTTAATCATTTCGGTTTTTATTTGTCTTGTATTTCATTCGTACTTTTTCTTGATCTCTTTTCTCTGTTCTTCCTGCTCCTTTTATCGACGATATGCCTTTTCTTCTTTCTCGATTTCTTCTTTTTCCTCCTTCTCCACCAGAACTTTTTCCTCTTCTTCTTTCTTCTATTCCTCCGGTTTTTTTTAATTTCCTCTTCCTCCTCCTCCTCCTCCTCCCCCTTCTCCCCTCCCCATTCCTCCTCCTCCTCTTCCAATTCCTCATCCCCTCCCCATTCCACCTCCTCCTCTCCCAATTCCCCATCCCCTCCCCATTCCCCCTCCTTCTCCTCTTTCATCACCTCACTACATCAGCCTCCCCGTCATCTTCCCCACCATTACATCACCCTCTCGCGTTCCATTCCACGTTCCTGCCCGACAGACCCGCGTGGAACGGCGTGCGCACGAGGAGCTTCACGTGTCACTCGTGGTTCAAAGGTGGGGAGTAAGGGGGGGGGGGAGTTGAGGGGGAAAGGGGATGGAGTGGGAAAGGGGGGGGGGGCCCTGGTGGACAGGTGCCAGGAATGGTTCGTCTTCGTCTTCTTCTTCTTCTTCTTCTTCTTTATCCTGTCTAATTGTTTTTCTTTCTTTGTACTGCATCATGTATTTATGATCCTACTCCTCCACATTTCTCTCACCCTCTGCCTCCTCCTCCTCCTCTTCCTCTTCCTCTTCCTCCTCCCCCTTCTCCTCTTCCTCCACCCCCCCTTCTCCTCTGCCTCCTCCACCACCACAGATTATAAAAAAAAATATTCTGAGCCTTGAGATAAATTTCGTGGAGGTGTCGGACGGCTTCATCTTCTTGCTTCTCTTCGTCCCTCATCTTTCTACCTTTCCTTCCTGCTTTCTGTCGTCCCCCTTCTCCTTATCTTCCTTGTCTCTCATTCCCTTGTCATCCCACGACTTCTCTCTCTCTCTCTCCTTGTTCCCTCTCCTCCTCTCTACTCCCTTCTCTCCTTTCCCTCGTTTTCTCTTTACTCTCTCCTCTCCTCCTCCTCTGTCACCTTTCTTCTCCCTCCTCTCTCTCCCTCCTCTCTCTCCCTCCTCCCTCTCCGCCCCTCCGCCCTGTCCCCAGCCAGGCTCTTTCCCCCTCTTCCCCCCCCCCCCCCACTCCTCCTGATCCTCTCTCGCATGCCGCTGACCTGTGGTTTAAAACCAGACGGGCATTTTTATCTCTCACTCTCTTCCTCTCTCTCTGTTTCTCTCTCTCTCTCCCACACGCTTTCTGCAACAGGTTTTCCTCGGCTGGCTGGAACCATTACTCCGACAGGATCACCGAAAGAGTTCATGCATTGCGCTCTCTCTCTCTCTCTCTCTCTCTCTCTCTCTCTCTCTCTCTCTCTCTCTCTCTCTCTCTCTCCTCTCTCTCTCTCTCTCTCTCTCTCTCTCTCTCTCTTACTCTCTCTCTTACTCTCTCTCTTACTCTCTCTCTTACTCTCTCTCTTACTCTCTCTTCTCTCCTCTTTTCTCTTCTCTTCTCTTTTCTCCTCTCATCGCCCTTATTTTATCACCTCCTCAGTCTCACTATCTTCACGGTTTTCACTCCCTCCCATCTCCTCACTTTCCTTCTCTCCCGTCTGCCCTCTCTGAACAATTCTTCTCACCCCTATTTTTACTGATTTCCCAACGTCCCCCCGTATCCTCTTTCAACCCCTCCCCTCTATTCCTCTCACCCCCTTCCCATGATCTTCTTCCCCCCCTCTCCTCCTCCTCCTCCTCCCTGATCCCCTCTCTCCTCTCCTTTCCTCTCCTCTCCTCTCCTCTCCTCGTGCCTCGCTCCCGTTCATTCTCCTTCTTCATTTTCAACTTTCTCCCTTCTACATTGTCCTCCCTCTCCTTCTACATACCCCTCCCTCCCCACCTACATACCGTCCCTCCCCACTTACATACCCTCCCTCCCCACCTACATATCCTCCCTCCCCACCTACATATCCTCCCTCCCCACCTACATACCCTCCCTCCCCACCTACATACCCTCCCTCCCCACCTACATACCCTCCCTCCCCACCTACATACCCTCCCTCCCCTCCTACATACCCCCCTCCCCACCTACATACCCTCCCTCCCCACCTACATACCCTCCCTCCCCTCCTACATACCCCCCTCCTCTTCTCACCCTTCCCGTACCGTTCTTCTTAGGGTGCTATAAAGTGACCACCCTAATGCATACCTTATAAGGGGATGGTTGGTTGCCGGGAAGAGAGCTCGAAGGAAGAGGGGAGAGGGCGGGGAAGACGGAGGGGGGGGAAGGGAAAGGGCGGGGAAGAGGGTGGGGAGGAAGGGGGAAAAGGATAAGGTAATAAATTTAGGGTTGGAGAATTTTTTTTGCGATGTTCGTTCGGTGGTTGTGTCGTCCGTGCGAACAAACAGCCCCTCTAGGTATTGTTCTCCGGATGATATCTCTCCCCCACCATCTTCATAGAGAATGGGATGTTATGCCGTCCCTCTCCTTCTCCCCTTCCTATCCTTATATCATCTTCCACTTCCCCTTTCCCTTCCCCCCATCTCATCCCCCTTACCTCCTCTCTCTCGACTTCCCTCTCTCTTGTTCCGTACCCCTTCTCTCTCTCTCTCTCTCTCACCTCCTCTCTCGCCATCTTCTCGCCCTCCCCCATCCTCTTCTCCTCCTCCTCCTCCTCCTCCTCCTCCGGCTCCTCCTCCTCCTCCTCCTCCTCCTCCTCCTCCTCCTCCTCCTCCTCCTCCTCCGGCTCCTCCTCCTCCTCCTCCGGCTCCTCCTCCTCCTCCTCCTCCTCCTCCTCCTCCTCCTCCTCCTCCTCCTCCTCCTCCTCCTCCGGCTCCTCCTCCTCCGGCTCCTCCTCCTCCTCCTCCTCCTCCTCCTCCTCCGGCTCCTCCTCCTCCTCCTCCGGCTCCTCCTCCTCCTCCTCCTCCTCCTCCTCCTCCTCCTCCTCCTCCTCCTCCTCCTCCTCCTACGCTCTCCGCACACCCTCTTCTTATTCCCCCCACCCAATCCCCCCCCCCCCCCCGGTTGTCCCACATCCACCTTCTTCCCCCCCCCCCCAATGGCCGACGTGCCTGGCCTCTCCCGCTACGACTCTAATCCTCAACAAGGCCTCTGTCCCGAGCCGAATAGCAAGACAAACACCCCCGCGCGCTGACGAAGACGATGGAGACAGCGACGACGACGACGACGACGACGACGACGACGACGACGACGACGACGACGACGACGACGACGGCGGCGACGACGACGACGACGACGACGACGACGACGGCGACGACGAGGACGGCGACGACGACGACGACGACGACGGCGTTGATGACGGCAACGACGACGGCGACGTATATATTGCGCTGAAGACGATGGTTACGGCAAATTGTGCAGACCACAATGGCGACGACTGTAAAGCTATAACGACGATGACATTGTGTTGACGACGATGTATATGTTGCGCTGAATAGGATGATGACGTACTGTGCTGACGACGACGACGATAAGGCCACGACAACGACCTCTCGAACGCTACTCTAAGCACCAGCACAGAAAGGGGAGAAGGGGAGGAGGAGGAGGAGACGGGGTGATAAAGGGTGACCAAGGAAAAGAGGAAGAAATGGGGGATTAAAAGAGACGGCGCTACAGCGTGGCAAGGGACAATAGAGGAGAGAGTAAAAGTTTCAAGCAGACGAAGTGGGAGAGGGGAATAGGTGAGAGCCGAGTGCTTGAGAACTGGAGATAAAGGAAAAGAAGAGAGAAGGTGAAACTGATAAAGAAGATAGAAACAACAGGGGAGGGAGAAGGGGGAAAGCAGAAGAGTAGGAGGAGGAAGTAGAGTGGCAAATGTGAGTGCAAGAGGAAAAGGGGAGAAAGAGAGTGGGTAATTTCGCATGGCAAAGGGAAAAGGCGTGGAGGAAAGAGGTGCTAAACAGACAGAGAATAAAGGGGGAGAGAGATGATAGGGACCTTGAACAATTGCTACGACACGGACGGAAATGGGAGAATGGGAGTAGGTGATAAAGAAGGGGGAAAGGAGAACATAAAGAAGATAGGTGTTAATGAAATGGAGGGAAATGTGAAGGAGAATACAATGATAGAGGGTAAACAGTGCTTTCAAGGGGAATGAAAAGAATGACAGAAGATAATGAATAAAGATGGACATACACAGATGATGACTGTAAAGAGAAAAGGGAAAGGGAGACTGAGACAAGGACATTTGATGGAGAAAAAATTAAGAGTAGGTAAGACTAACGCATTTTAGCCTGATTGTAACAAAATCGATCCCCAGATGTAACAAAGGGTAGACTTACACCCCCCCCTACCCCGGGTCTCCCCTCCTCCCCTCTCTCTCCGTTCCCCTCTTTCCTCCCCCACTATCTCCCTCCCCCCTCCTCCCCTTCCCCTCTTGCAATCTCCCCTCTCGCGCTCGAAGCTTCAGTATCGTATATTGTTTGTTTTAATTCCGTTTGGAATCGCTTTGAATTCATGCTAACTGCAGCTGGGGGCAGAATGGGGAGAGGGGGGAGGGGGGTTGGGTGGGGGAAGGAGAGAGGCGCTGGAATATCTGTGTGGTATTAGGGAATGGAGGGCGAATGTGTTAGGGAAAGGAGGGGAAGAGAAGAGGAGGAGAGGGGAGTGTGAAAGGGGAAGAGGGGGGGAAAGAGAGGGGGGAGGATGGTGGATAGATTCTAAAGAGTAAGGGAAAATAGGAAGGAGGCGAAGAAAAGAGGGGAGAAAGATAGAAAGGAGTACGAAGGGGAAATAAGGAGGGAATGTGATAAGGGGGGTAGGAGAAGGAAGAATGGAAGGTAAATGTAAAAGCGAAAGGGGAAATAGGGAAGAGAGGAGAAGGAGAGAAGGAATAGAAGAAGGGGGGAAAAGAGCAATCATGGAAAGGAATACGAGGAGGGGGAAGAGAGTAAATAGGGGAAGAGAGTAAACACAAGAGAATGGGCGGGTGAATGTGAAGGGGCAGAGAAGGGGGCGGGGCCATCGAGACCAGCTGGAGCGAGGCAGGTGGAGCGATGGAATTTCCTCGTGGCCGCGTGCGGGTTTATGCGGGATTTATGGGGCGCGCTGCCCGGGCGTCTCGGGGCGGCGGTTAGCTTTGCCCTTTTTATCTCTGCTTTTCTTCTTCCTCTTCTTCTGCTTCTTGTTCTTCGTCTTCGTCTTCTTCTTCTTCTTTTATGTCTTCTTCTTCTGCTGCTGCTTCTTCTTCTTCTTCTTTTTCGTCTTCTTCTTTTTCGTCTTCTTTCTCTCATTTCTGTTTTTTCTTCTCCCTCTTCTCCTCTCCCTTCTTCCTTATCCTTATCATACTCCTCCTCCTCTTCGGCTACCCCATCTACCTCCTTTATCACCTCCTCCTTCCCCACTGAATATGGAACGAGGATATGGGTGTCTTTGTAATAGGGGAGGAAAAGTTCTCTGCAGAAATGCACGCTCGCAGGCACTCGCACGCACAAGCAAGCACTCGCACACACAAGCAAGCACTCGCACGCACAAGCATTCACTCGCACACACAAGCATGCACTCGCACGCACAAGCAAGCACTCGCACACAAGCAAGCACTCGCACACACAAGCAAGCACTCGCACACACAAGCAAGCACTCGCACACACAAGCAAGCACTCGCACACACAAGCAAGCACTCGCACACACAAGCAAGCACAAGCAAAGGCATGTTGAAAGCACGCACGCAAATGCTTTCAGTGAGACAGGAACACATTGATATATATTATTGTTTTTGGTTTTTGCTTTTTTTCATTATAAGTAGACCGTAACTAATGCCTTGGTATTAAAAGAGGAAAGCTTTATTAAATGGATATTTATTATTAGTCTTTTAATAAGTAGACCGAAAATAATAACGATTTGATAAGAAAAAAAATATCGTTCAGCGTAGAGGGTGTCTCGATTAGAACGTTAATTATTGAGTTTTTTAATATCATTTTCATAGTTTTGTTTTTTGTTTACTTCGTCGAATATTAGAAGCTTAGTTTGAATTGTATTCGGTGTCATGTGTAATTAGATGAGGCTGAGCACTGCTGAAGGGAATAGGAATAAGTATGAAATGTGAACAAATATGCAGATAAATGAGAAATTAAGGAAGACAGTTGGGAGATTAATCGAGAAGATATGCAACTAAAGGTGAATGATAAACAGATAATTAAAAAAGAAGATAAACAGATCAGTGTAATAGAAAGTAGATAAACGGCCAAGAATAGAGAACAAGGAAGCCGATAAACGACAGAGAAACCCCCCCTCTCTCTACCCCCCCCCCTCTCTCTTCTGTCTATCTATCCCCTCTCTCTGTCTCTCTTTCTCTCTCTCTACCATTTCTCTCTCTCTACCCCTTCTCTCTCTCTCCCCTCTCACTTTCCTTCCTCTTCTTCCTCTCTCTCTCCTCTCTCTTTACCCCCCCTCCCCCCTCTATATCCCCCTCGCTGCCATAACGGAGGGGCGGAAATAAAACAAATAAATAAAAACAAAATACTAAATATAAAATCCAATGAATAAAAATATGAATAATAAAAATATAAAAATATGACACGAATATCTTTTATATCTAATTGGAATG
>NW_025918685.1:12500-17500 GCF_019202785.1 Penaeus chinensis
GGGACGAAAGAGAGGCTCCCCCAATATTAATAATTATGATAATGAGGATGATTAAAAAAGATTTAAAGGAAAAGTAAATTTTAAAAATAGGATAATATAATAAAGACAAAAAAATCAGAGCACAAACCCCCTTCTCTTCTCCTTTACCCCCCTTCCCCTCTCCCCCTCTCCCTCTTCCCTTCTCCCCTCTCTCCCCCTTCCCCTCTCCCCCCTCTCCCCCTTCCCCTACCCCCCTTCCCCTCTCCCCTCTCCCCTCTCCCCTCTCCCCCCCTTCCCCTCTCCCCTCTCTCTTTACCCCTCCCCCATTGCCCCCCTCCCCCCACAATGCAGACGGATAAGAACACAACCCGGATATAGAGACCGCCCTCATTAAGCGAAGCGGGACGGAAGAAACTCGTGAATTTTAATTTAATTGCTCTCTGCCTTGATTATCGTAGCGATTGCAATGGCGCATATTTGATTACGAAGGCTAATTAGGGTATAATTAAGAGTTGTGTAAGGCTATATGTGTTTGTGATGGAGGGAGGGAGGGAGGGAGGAAGGGAGGGAGGGAGGGAGGGAGGGAGGGAGGGAGGGAGGGAGGGAGGGAGGAAGGAAGGAAGGAAGGAAGGAAGGAAGGAAGGAAGGAAGGAAGGAAGGAAGGAAGGAAGGGAGGGAGGGAGGGAAGGAAGGAAGGAGTGTGTCGGAGAGCGAGTCAGTGAGTGAGGGAGTTGGAGTGCAAGTGAAGAGTGAATATGAGTCAAAGGGAGAGAGGGAGGGAGATAGAAATAGACGAGATAGTGAGAGTAAGAGTGCGCGAGTCAGTGAAAGTGAAAGTAAGGGAGTTTGTGAGAGGGAGATGAAGAGGGAGGGAGAGAGAGAGGGGGGAAGGGGAAGGGGGAGGGGAGAGAGTGAGTGAGTGAGTGAGTGAGTGAGTGAGTGAGTGAGTGAGTGAGTGAGGGAGTGAGTGAGAGAATCAGCTAGTCAGTCACAGAGAAAGTGAATGAGAATTTCAGTGAATCATACAAGGAACATACAAAGACAGAGAAAGAGGAAGAGGAAGAGGGATTGAATTAGCAATCCAGTCAATTAGTGAATTTAGGAAGTTAGCGAATGAGTGGCCAAAAAAGGACGAGGAAAGACCGACCTGCAAATGAGTGAATGAGGAAGAAGCTCCCAGAATAAACGAACACATGAAAAGATTAAAGCAAATGGAGACATAATTCACCGAAAGGCTGGACACTGATAAGCACCACGAAGGGCCAAAGGGAAATGAAGAGAAATGAATAATAACCAGTAAATAGTTACAAAGTAATTAATACACGGGAGGGAAAGCTACAGAAAGGGAGGAGAGAGAGAGAACCCGTTGTTGGCAGCCGCGAGGTGGTGTCACGTGGCGGTGGCAGGAGTGGCCGCGAACAAGAACAAACAATTGCAAACAACGACAGTCATGCAATGCCGCTTGCACATCCGCTTCGAGCTTTCGTCTTGCACTTTCATTTACACTCGATACTGGCTTGGGGAAGGGGGAGGGGGGGAGGACGGGGAGGGGGGAGCATGAATGGATGACTGGATTATCGTTATCATCATCATTACTTTTATTATTACCATTACCAGCGTCATTGCCTTTGCCATTGCCATTAGGGAGAGAGAGAGAGAGAGAGAGAGAGAGAGAGAGAGAGAGAGAGAGAGAGAGAGAGAGAGAGAGAGAGAGAGAGAGAGAGAGAGAGAGAGAGAGAGAGAGAGGGTTGAATTGATGAATTGTTTGATTAGATTATCTTTTATTACTAGATTTTTTGGTCAATTATCCTTTGATTGCCTGTGGTTTTCTTCCTTTTTTTTTGTGTGTAAATTCTATTTTCTTTCTTCACTTCATTTTTTTGGAATTATTCAGTATTTAGCTCATACATCCGGATTGATTTGATTTTCTCAGAATAAATGAAAATAAGAATAGGGATTATGCATGTGATAAAGCACAGAACAAGTCGAGACATGATTAATCCTTATATTTGGTCCTTATCACATTAGAATGTACCAGGTTGACAGTACAAAAAAAAAAATGAAAAAAAAAAAAACAAAAAAAACGAACAAACAGATAAACCAACATATTTCTATGTTTTTCTTAGATTCTTTATGTCATTTAAGCCTCGTTATCTAGAGTGCTTATATTGGCACTCACTCACGTTGGTGTTATGACGTCATAGATATAGCGTATGTAATCCGAGTGACGTCACTACGTATTACATGCTACTGTGGTGTCGGTTTGGGAAATTTTACGTAAAAATAACATCAGGGGTTTAATTTAATTTGACTTCATTTTTGTCAACGCATTTATGAGATGTCGGTGCCCTGAAATGAAAACAAAAACGACGGGGAATTATTTTTCCTAAAAAATATTAGGCAGTACATTTCTCGAAAAAAAAAAATCCGGTAAAGTACATTTTTCGGTCTTACCTTTTTTTTTTTTTTTTTCTTATTTTTACCTCATCAAATAGAGAGTTCGTAGTTCCCAATTGGCGGGAAAAAGTTATGGCGACCGTATGTTCCAATTACTTTTTTTTTCTCTATCTTTTTGCTTCTTTTTTTTTTTTTTTTTTTTGCTTTTTCGGTGCGCTATTAAAAGTTTCGAGTTCATAGGGACGTGGTTAAGAGGCATTGTCGGGGTGTAAGTAGGATATATTTTGGAATTTGGCGAGTTTTTAATGGGGAGAAAGAGTGCGGTGGGGAAGGGGAAGGGGCGGGAGGAGAGGGGAGGGGAGGAGGAAGGGGCGGAAGGAGAGGGGGAGGGGAGGGGGAAGGGGCGGAAGGAGAGGGGAAGAGAAGAGAGGGGAGGAGAAGAGAGGGGAGGGGAGGGGAGGGGAGGGGAGGGGGAAGGGGCGGAAGGGGCAGGAGGAGAGGGTAGGAGAAGGGAGGGGAGGAAGGAGAGGAAGGGAGTGGAAGGAGGGAGAGATGAGTATGTGAGATGGAGCGTGAGGCAAACAGACAGACAGGCATGTAAGCAGGTAAGTCAGCAGAGAGACAGACAGGCAAGCAGACAGACAGGCAGACAGACAGGCAGTCAGACAGGCAGACATATAGACAGACAGATAGACAGACTGGCAGAAAGACAGACAGACTGGCAGAAAGACAGACAGACAGACGCAGACAGACAGAGAGGCAGAGTAACAGTCAGAATGACAGGCAGGCAGACAGCCAAACAGACAGATAGATGAATAGAGAATAGAGAAGAAGAGAAGTTTAAGGAGAGGGACGATAATACGGAAATACACAAAAAGAAAAGGGGGGAAAAATTACCCAGACAGTGAGAAAGAGAAAGGATAAGAATGAGAGACAAAAAAAAAAAAAAAAAATGATCGGGAAGGAGTCAAGGAAGAAAGAAAAACGAGAAGAAAAGAAAGACGTAAGATAATCTTAACACGAATGAAAGTTGCTTGGGCAAGTAGTGGTATCAGCAAGCAGTACACAGGTTACATGCATAGAGGTGGGGGGAGGTAGGTGGGGGAGAGGGGAGGTCAGGGGAGGGAGAGGGGGAGGTCAGGGAGGGAGAGTGGGGAGGTCAGGGAGGGAGAGGGGGAGGTCAGGGAGAGAGAGGGGGAGGTCAGGGAGGGAGAGTTGGGTTTGGAGTAGGGTAAGTGGTAAGGAGAGGGAGGGAGAGGAAAATGTAGAGATGATATAGAGGGAGAGGAAGAGGAAAAGGAAGAGGGAGTGGGAGTGGGAGTGGGAGTGGGGGTGGAAGAGGGAGATGGAGAGGGAGTGGTGGAGATGGTATATGGTGGAGATGGTAGGTGAAGGGTTGGCGAGGGAGAGTGAAGGGAAAGTGAAAATAGGGGTTGGAGAGGAGGAGGAAGGAGGAGGAGAAATAAGGTGGGCATGGGGGCATTGGGGCAAGGGTTGGGTAGGGGTAGAAGTGGGGTGGGGGATCCAACCACAGTTACGAAAACTTCTGGTATAATATACTGGTGAAATGTCTCCTTTTTTTTCTCTCTTTCTCTCATTTTTTTCTATGAAAAGCCGGTTGAGGTTCGAAAGCACGTTTTTCGTGATGTGATAGGGTTCCGGTCATTGTGTAAAAGGTTTTTGTTTCGTTATCATTATTAGTAATCATGTGTTTTATGCATTTGTTTTGCTTATTTTAGAGCGCCCGCACACACGCACATGCACACTCACACACGCACACATACACGTACAGAATTAGAGAATTTGATGTCGAAACAGAAAACGAAGAACGGGAAGGCAGAAGAGAAGGGAAAATAACCGAGGGAAGAAATGGAAGGGTCTTTATGCGTGCGTGTTTATGTGTCTATTTACGTGCGTACGTGCATGTGCATGCATGTTAGTATGCGTATACTTGGGAATACGTGCACATAATTGTTCGTGCGTTGTAACTCAATCGATTCTGTTACATATCCGGACGGCACCTGCCCGGCATGACTGAAATAATATCGGAAACCAAAATTAAATTTAATTCCGTATTGCGACATATCCCGGAGTCATCTGTTGCAAGAAAGAGGGAGAGAGAGAGAGAGAGAAGAGAGAATAAATCTTTTTCGTCTCGTAATTTACTTATGTGTAGTCGGACGTTTCCGATCTTTCTTTCTTACTTTTGTGTTTTTTTCTACTTTTGATGTATTATTATTATTTATTTATTTATTTTATTTTAATTTTTTTTTTCGTTGTTAGTTTGTTTCTATAATTTTTATCATTGTTATTATTATTGTTTTGAGATTTAAGAGAATGTATGGCTAGTGTGTTTGTTTGTTTCTTTCTACACACACACCTACCTACCTATCTACCTACCTACCTTCCTACCTTCCTACCTTCCTACCTTCCTACCTTCCTACCTACCTACCTACCTACCTACCTACCTACCTACCTACCTACCTACCGACCTACCGACCTACCGACCTACCTACCGACCTACCTACCTACCTACCGACCTACCGACCTACCTACCTACCGACCTACCTACCTACCTACCGACCTACCTACCTACCTACCGACCTACCTACCTACCGACCTAC
>NW_025918685.1:27500-32500 GCF_019202785.1 Penaeus chinensis
TCTTTCTTTTTCTTTCCATTTTCTTTTTCTTTCTTTTTTTCTTTCTTTCTTTCTCTTTCTCCTTCTCTCCGTTCCTCCGTTTCTCGTTCGCTTCTTTCTTCTTCCACGTCTGCCTATGTCCCTTTCATTTCTCTCATCTCTATCCCCCCCCCCCCTCTCTCTCTAGCCCTCCCTCAGTCTCTTCTCTTCCTCCCTCCCTCCCTCCCTCTTTCTTTCTCTCTCTCACACTCACCCTTCACCCTCTTCCTCCCCCTTCCCCCTCTTCCTTCCCCTTGCCCCACTTCCTCCGTCCATTCCTACCTCCCTTCCTCCCTCCCTTCCTCCCTCCCTCCTTCCCTCCCTCCCTCCCTCCCTTCCTCCTTTCCCCTCCTTCCGTCCCCTCTCTCTCTCTCTCTCTCTCTCTCTCTCTCTCTCTCTCTCTCTCTCTCTCTCTCTCTCTCTCTCTCTCTCTCTCTCTCTCTCTCTCTCTCTCTCTCCAATAAGGCTCTGTTGATTACCTCCCGCGTCGCTAAAGGCGATTTTTACATTCTCTGCCTCGGCTTCTGTCCCTTAGATTGCAACATCGGAGTCCCTTTGACGTGTCCATGGATTCCCCCCCCCCCCCTGTATCCCCCTCCTGCTATCTTTCTTCTGTTGTCTTTGTCTCCATCCATCTCTATCGTCCCCTCTTCTTTTCTTCTATTCTCATTCTTTCTCTGTCTTCCCCAAAAGCCTTCCCCTCTGCTCTTCCCTGGGGCCTATTCCTTTCTTTCACTCTTCCGTGACCTCCAGCCTCTTTTTACCGCTCTATACTTCCTCCCTTCCTTCCTTCCTTCCTTCCTGCCTTCCTGCCTTCCTTCTTTTCTTCTCCGGTCATCCAATATCCTTCCGTCCCCTATTCGCCACAAACATTCTATCAACCTCGCTATCTCCCCTTCCACTTTCCCTGGACCCCTCTACGTTCTTCCAACTCTTCTGTCCCCTCCTTTCCCTTCATTTCCCCTTCTCTCATCCCCGACAACACTATTTCCCCACCCCCATTCTCCCTCTTCTCTTTCACCCCCCACCCCTCCTCCTCTCCCTCCCCCGATCTCCATCCCTGCTGTTCTCCCTCACTCCTTCATCGTGCTCCACTTCTCCTCCACCTCCTCCCCCCATTCCGTCACCCCCTCCCACCTCTCCTCCTTCATCCCCCTCCATCCCTCCCCATCTTTCTCCCCCCCCCCTCCGTCACCCCCCCCCCCCCATCACAATCAACTTCCCCGACACCTGATTCGCAAATTTCATTTCCATTCATACCTGGGACGCTTATCAAGCTTGGAAAATCAGCTGTGGAATTGGCCTTGTCTCCCGTTGCGTGCTGTCGCTTTCTCTGTTTATCTTTTATGATCGCTAGGAGTGTTGATTGTCTAAACTCATTTGTTCTGTGTCTTATACGTCTGGTCATTTTGGTGTGAGAGAATGGGAGACGGAGGGGGAGGGGTAGGGGAAGGGAAATGGTGAGGGCGAAGAAATAGAAGACGACAGAAAAGGAAGATATATATTTATATATATATATATATATATATATATATGTATGTATATATAGAAAGAGAGAGAGAGAGAGAGAGAGAGAGAGAGAAAAAAAATATATTTTTTCTAATATTCCAATATGCCTCTTTGTTAATGACATAATTCAAGTGATAATTAAAGAGTTATTAATAATGATGATAATGGTGATAATGATTATTCTAATGGTAATGATAATAGGGATAATAATAATAATTACATTATTATTAATATTCATTATTTAATTTTCTTCAGCCTGTTTATTGTAGTGATGATCACAATAAGGCAATTAATGATAAAACCAGTCTAATAATAAGGATCATGACGATTATAATAAATTGTAAAATGTTCCGAGTAAAGATTGATAATGACAATGATGTTTATCGTAAAAAAATAGCAACGTTAATGATAAGAAAATAGAGGTAAATAAAAGTGGCGAATGCAGTCAGTGACCGGCCATTATTTTCAGTATGCGGATGTTGTAAACTTTTTTGGAATGTGAATGGCTGTGTCTGATTTCCTCATTTCTGCTCGGCGCTTGTAAGACGTGTCGCCCCCCCCCCCTTTCCCCTCTTACCCCTTCTGACCTCCCCTCCTCCTCATAAACCCTACAGGTCCTTCCTCTATCTCCTGCTCCTTCTTCTATCTCCTTCTTCTTCCTCAATCTCCTCCTCCTTTTCCTTCCTCTATCTCCTCCTCCTCCTCTTCCTTCCTCTATCTCCATCCTACATCTTCTGTCTCCTCCTCTTTCTTCTTCTCCTTCTCCTTCTCCTCCTTCTCCTTCTTCTCCTCCTCCTCCTTCTCCTTCTCCTCCTTCTCCCTGCTCCTACCTCCTCCTCCTCCTCCTCCTCCTCCTCCTCCTCCTCCTCCTCCCCCTCCCCCTCCCCTCCTCCTCCTCCCCCTCCCCCTCCCCCTCCTCCTACCTCCTTCTTCTCCTCCTCCTCCTCTACCTCCTCCTCCTCCTCCTCCTCCTCCTCCTCCTCCTCCTCCCACTCCTCCTCCTCCTCCTCTACCTCCTCCTCCTCCTCCTCCTCCTCCTCCTCCTCCTCCTCCTCTACCTCCTCTACCTCCTCCTCCTCCTCTACCTTCTCCTCTACCTCCCCCCGTCCTCCTCCTCCTCCTCTATCTCCTCCTCTACCTTCTCCTCCTCTACCTCCTCCTCCTCCTCTACCTCTCCCCGTCCTCCCCATCCTCCTCCTCTACCTTCTCCTCTACCTCCCCCCGTCCTCCCCATCCTCCATCCCTTCTGTCAGAGCTATCTAGATCCTCCCCCTCAGACTGACTGACCCTTCAGACCTACCTTCCTTCTGGCTTGTCTATCTAGACTTTCCTTTCTCGGTCCTACCTATCTAGATTTCATCCCCCTCTCCCCCCCCCCCCTGCCCTGCCTCGTCGGACTCCCACCTTACCCATTTAGACTTCCCTCCCCCATCCCCCTCCCCGACCCCCACCCCATCTACCTCTTCAGGTCCCCCCCCCTCCCCTGTCCTAACTCTTCAAGTCCCCCCCCCCCCCCCTGTCCTAACTCTTCAGATTTGTCCCCGCCCTGTCCTACCTCTTCGGACGCCCCCCCTTGCCCCCCTTGCCCCCTCCCCCCCCTCCGAAACACGCACCTCGTCTTCCCATCTTAGAAGACATTTTGGAATATTGGGTCTTATTGCTCTTGACGATAAGGGCGATTTTTGGTCATGGGTGTGTTGTTTATTTTGGAAAGGCCTTTGCGTGTGCCCGTTTCGGCCTTTCCCCTTCTTTATTTCCTCTTTCCTCATACCTCTCCCTTTCGCTCTCTATTTTCTTTCATTATTCTCCTTTCTCTTACTTTCTCCCCTCTTCCCCTCTCCCCTCTGTCCTGTTCTTACTTCCCCATTCGTTTGCCCTTTTCTTATCTTCCCATATGCCACATTTTCAATCTTACCTTCGTCCATTTACCTCTACCCATGCTCTCTCTCCCATTTCCTCTTTTCTTACTCCTCTCTCTCCTTCGCCCCCTTCCCCTTCTTTCTTATCTCCTTTTCCTCCTCCTCCTTCTTCTTCTCTTTCTCATTTCCCCCCTTTTTCTCCTCTTTCTCCTTTTCCTTCCCTTCCTTTTCCCACTTCTCTACCCTCTCTTCTTCATGTCTTCTCTTTCAGATACTCTCAACCCCCCCCCCCCCCCTCTCTCTCTCTCTCTCTCTCTCTCTCTCTCTCTCTCTCTCTCTCTCTCTCTCTCTCTCTCTCTCTCTCTCTCTCTCTCTCTCTCTCTCTCTCTCTCAAATAGAAAATAAAAACATATAAAAAAAAACAAAAAAAATCGACGAGCGACGGGACACGGGCATCCAGTGTCACGGGGTTGAAGAGATTGTTTACGAAAGATTACTCGGGGATTCGGAACAAGATTAGCCCTCGTTCTCCCCCTCTCCCCTTCCCCTCTCCTCTTTCCTCTCTCCTCTCTCCACTCTCCTCTCCTCTCTCCTTTCTCATCTCTCCCTCTCCTCTACATTCTCTTTTCCTATCATCTCTCCTTTTCTCTTCTCTCTCTTTCCCTTTTCCTCTCCGTTCCCTATTCATTCTCTCCTCTCCTCTCCTCTGTTTTCCTCTTTATTCCTCTCTCTCTTCCCCTCCCTTCTTCTCTCTTACCTCTTCCTCTCTCTTCTCTCCTCTTATTTTTCTCCCCTCCATTCCCCATTTCTTCTCCCCTTTTCCTCTTCCCTCCTCTTTTCTTCTTCCCTCCCTCCTTCCCTTCCCCTTTACCTCTTGCGTAAGGATTCCTTTTGGTGATGGAAGAGGGGGCTTGGGGAGGGGGGGGGGGCGATTAGCACGGAAGATAGACTGAGTAGGAGTTGGGTAGTAGGTAGGGCGTAGGAGTAGGGGAAGGGAAGGGAGATAGGAGGCTGGGAGTAAGGGAGAGGGGGAGGTGAAGATGGGGAGTTGTGGGGAAGAGTAGGGGAAGGTTAGGGGTAAGGAGCAGGGTAAGGTAAGGTAAGGTAAGGTAAGGTAAGGTAAGGTAAGGTAAGGTAGGAAAAGGATATGGGTAAGAGTGATGGGAAGGCGAGGGGCCTGTTGAACATACCCAAGGTCACCGGAGAGGAATTTCGACCTTTCTGAAGAAGGATCCTCTTGTCTTGGCCTGGGCGAGGTTACATTTTTCAGGAGGATGAGTGGGGAAGTGGGGGGGGGTGAGTAAGCCTGCCCAAATTTGGATATAGATATCCTGTTTCCTTTTTCTATAGGACATATGTTTGTGTAGGGGTAGGGATGGGGGTGGATGTGGGTGTGGGTGTTGGTGTGTGGGTGTGTATGTGGGTGTGTGTGTTATATATTTTTTTTCTTCTAAATAAGGGAGAGAGTTACATGGCAAAGCTAAGCTTCACATTCCGAGAACGGAGAAACGGGAGAGTTTGCTACAGTGACTGGAGAGTTAATGACAGGTAAGAATGAATGGTCGAGCTTCAAAAAAGCTCGGTCGACATGGCTCGTTAAACCTTTTTAAACTG